>NW_019268518.1:7498502-7543325 GCF_002738365.1 Cucurbita moschata
AAACCTACTCTCTTCTTAATACAACTAGATTGGTGCCACTAGTATGTCCTTTTGACTACGTGTAGGGATCATAACCTACTCTCTTCTTAATACAACTAGATTGGTGCCACTCGTATGTCCTTTTGACTACGTGTAGGGATCATAACCTACTCTCTTCTTAACATGACCTAATTTTGGTATTTGAAGTAAAAAAAAAAAAAAAAAAAAAAAAAAAAAAAAAAAATGGATAGAAGCGGGAAGTCCGTGGGCTGAAAATAGAAAATGGAAATAAACAGGTCTTATTTTTTTAATAATTTTTTTTAGAAAATTACATTTTTGGTCCATCAGCTTTCAGGTTGTTTGCCGTTCAGCCCTTCAGCATAGGTTCCTTTGGCCTCTCAACTTAAAAAATATATTATTTTTGTTTTTCAATTTTAAGAAATAAGCTTAAGCGACTGCTAAAGTTTGAAAATATACCCGTTCAATCATCGAAATTTGAGAAATAGGTTTAAAATTTTTGGTAACTAATATATTTTTTATTAATTTAATTCCGACTAAAAACTTAAGTTTTCAAACTTTAAAAACCAAATAAATATATTACTAAAAATTGAATGATCAAATATAAAAAATTTCATTTTTATTAATTGTGTTGACTAATATAATGTATTTGGGCTAAATTCATATTTCATTTTTCCATTTTTGTAATTACTATATCTGCTCAAATTTTTAAATATTTTAAATTATAATTATATTGGTCTTTTAATTTTACTAAGTGAAATTTTTGTGTACGATTCTTGAGAGTGACTCTCACGTGGTGAGAAGATCATGGGTTTATAAGTGAGAAATATTAAATTCTACCAGGCATTTTGGAAAAGCCCAAAGTAAAGCCATGAGAACTTAGGTTCAAAGTGGACAATATCATACAATTTCCTAACATGTTATTAAAGTGGATAATATCATTTCATCGTGGAGAGTTGTGATTCCTAACATGGTATCATAACCATGCCCTAAACTTAGTCATGACAATAGAATTCTCGAATATCAAATAAAGAATTGTGAGCCTCGAACAAAGGGTGTAGGGTGTACTTTGTTCAAGGGCTCTAGAGAAAGGAGTCGAGCCTTGTTCGAGGGAGTCCCAGAGTCCCACTTAATTAATTTACTAAAAGATCAAATCTTAATAATTTTGAGTCTCTAATTTTGTTTTAAATAATAAATATTTGTATTTATATTTGTGGTGTTTTCATTTAACAATAGTCATCTTATTGAGTGATATATTATAAATGAATAAAAATACAAAATAAAGATTTTAATATTGATGGACCATGTAACCAACCCGAGAGGGTAGGTTGCAATTAGCGCTGAAGTGCTAAGTTTGCCTCCATAATTAACTTAAAAATATTTATACCAACTCCAAAAGGAATAAACATTATTTTTTTTTGGTGAATTTAATATCACGTAGCTATATTTTAAAGAAATAAACATTTAAATTAGTTAAAAACTAGAAAATAAAAATTGTCCTCGATTCTAGCCCTAATTTAATATTTCGATCTAATTTATTGTACAATCAATCTAACTAGAATTCTAGTCTTCCCTAGTTATATCCCTTAAATAAAATATGAAAACATTTCATTAACTAAATTAATTAGTTTTAAGACATATTTGAGAATGCTTTTAAAATAGCTTTTTTTTTCATATTTAAAATCAATCTCAAAATCTACCTACAAAATTTTAAAATTAATTATTATCCTATAAAAACTTTGATTAAAATTAAATGTTAAAATGACGGATTCTCGATTAAAAAAAATCTTATTCCTTATAGATAAAATTATAAATTAAATAATAGCAAAATGTTACATTTTTCCCTGGAAATAAAATTAATTTTGTAGGGTTATATAAAATTCAAATGTATATTGAATGGATAAATTAATTTTAAATTTGTTTAAATTAGATTAAAAATAAAATATAAAAATTTATGAACTTATTAAATATAAAATTGAAAAATATACCCTCTTAAAAATTTAATAAATACAAATATCAAAACTATTTTAAAATCTTAAAGAATTATTTAAATGTTAGGCATTAAGATTAATATTTTGCTCTCTATATATAAAAACAAAAAAAATATTATAATTTCTAACCAAGTCGGGCAATTTGGCCTTTTAAACCCTAAGAAAATCCCATGCGGGGCCAGAGAGGAAGCGAAGGTGTGTCGTGTGTGTTTGGTTCAGTTCTAGCTTCTGCTTCCACATTCGATGATGGAGCTCCATTGCGCATTTCTCCACACATCATTCTCTTTCCCTATCAGAGATAGAATTCCTGCTCATGGAGACGCCTCCGCTGCCGTCGCCTGCTCTCCTTCTTCGTCCTCGCTTTCAAGAATTCCAGCTCGAAATTTTTCTATGGGTTCTAACACTATAGGTAACGAACTCTGAACTTTGTTAAAGTTTCCGACGAGTTGCGAAGATAAGACCATGAGATTGCTATCTTTGTTCATTATATTGTTGAATTATTCACGACTTAGAAAATTGTCATCAGATTTTCTCGAGCACAAAATTGGATTTGGAAATTTGGCCTTAAATTTTGTTTTGTCTGTCTTGTGCGTGTATAGCTGTGCATTGGTCTTGATGTCGAATATCTATTGTTTCAAATTATTGATTCCTGATAGTTCGTGTCCCAACATCTTATCAAGCTTCATATTGACTTGGCAGTCACAAAGTGAATGCGAAGGCAGTATGAATTGTTTTGAATTGTAGAAATTTGTTACTTTGCTAGTTTATCTTGTATTAGAAAATATGATCGGGTGAAGTATTAATAATTTATATCTTGCTAGTTTAAATTGTAACAACGTTTTTTTTTATCAACATAGAGTGAAATATTAATAATTTTGTTGAATACCAGAGTTCCGCTCATTGGTTTCTCGAGTTAGACTGATGAAATCATCCTGTTCTGCCGTTGTCAGAGGAGAGAGTGCAGTACCTAGTGAATGCAGTTCAGAAACCATTGATTCTTCGAATTCAACTCCAACTCGCAATGGGCCAGTGGGAAATGTTCCAAATGCAAAAGATGGCGTGGAATGCTTGGATCAGCATAAAATGACCAAAGTGTGTGACAAGCTTATTGACGTCTTTCTGGTCGACAAGCCAACTCCAACAGATTGGAGACGGTTAATTGCTTTCAGCAAGGAATGGGACAGTATCCGACCCCATTTCTTTAGAAGGTGCCAAGATCGAGCTGCCTCCGAGGATGATCCTGGGATGCAGCATAAGCTACTCCGGCTAGGAAGAAAGCTGAAAGAGGTCAGTCTTGGGATCTTAGAAAAAGGGTAAAAAAACTCTTGTTTAAATGACCTTGTTTTGATATTTAAAAAAAAAAAAAAAATCCGCAAATAAGACGAGTGTAAGCTAACATTTCGTATGCCAACAAGGTCAATCATCAGTTCTATTGGTGTAGAGCCACAAGGTGTGTTCCTCGGGGAACAATCAAAATGAAGTGTTTCGTACTTGATTATTTTATGATCACATAGTTGCAATATGTGAGTTGTTTATCATGTTTTTTTTCCCCTTTAAAAATTTTCACAGATTGATGAAGATGTGCAGAGACACAACGAATTTCTTGAGGTGCTCAGAGGAGCAGCACCATCAGAACTTGGTGAAATTATTTCGAGGCGTCGTAAAGATTTTACAAAAGAATTCTTTGTTCATCTTCACACAGTGACTGAATCTTATTATGATGATCCAACTGAGCAAGATGGTATTACTGCATACTTTTTAGTCTGCAAAATACTTGTGAACTTTTCTTGTTGATAGTAGTGAATAAATAGCTGCCTAAGTGGTTGGGGGAAGCCTAATTCAGGGAATGATCCGCAACCTAAGCGTAGCTTGATTGTTTAAGGTTTTTATACATTTATAATTAGTTCGTCTCCCTACAAAAATTGGAATCTTCTCTTTATTTTTAAGTTTTTGAATGTCGTCTTCTTTCGTTTGCAAAATGTGTTCTTTTTTTCTATAATATATGGTATTGATATGCTTGAAGTGATATTTTTTTCGCTTATATTTCAATTGATAAGCTCTGGCGAAGCTTGGGAACTCCTGCCTGGCTGCTGTACAAGCATATGATGCCGCAACTGAAAACATTGAAGCACTAGATGCCGCAGAGTTGAAATTCCAGGATATCATCAATTCTCCAAATTTAGATGCCGCTTGCAGAAAGATAGACAGTCTGGCGGAGAAAAACCAGCTTGATTCTGCATTAGTATTGATGATTACAAAAGCTTGGTCTGCTGCAAAGGAATCGAACATGATGAAAGACGAGGTAATGCATTTGCTACCCTTGCTGTTTGCCTTTGATACAAAAATGTGGTTTCATGGTCTTATTTTCCGACCATTTTAGAAATTCCAATGACTGTGCGAAGTTTGTAATTACTGAAACTAACGCTTTCAAATAGTGGTTTCTGTTTGAACGAAACTACGATAGCTTAAGATACCGAAGAGAGAAAAATACCAATTTGGTCCCATGATTTCATTAGTTTCTATATTGAGTCGTATGAGCATTTAGCAAATGAGGGCACGTTTAATCGATGTCCTGTTGTTTCATATTTACTTTTCGATGGTGAAAGTGTTGGTGTTACTTTTATTGGCGCAGGTGAAAGACATACTATACCACTTGTACGTGACTGCAAGCGGTAACCTTCAAAGATTAGTGCCAACAGAAATCAGGATTCTGAAGCATCTTCTTACAATCGAGGATCCTGAGGAGAAGCTAAGTGCCCTGAAGGATGCATTTACCCCTGGCGAAGAACTTCAAGGACAAGATGTAGACTGCTTATACACGTATGCTTTCTCACCTCATTGTTAAGAATATATTGAAATATTTAGCATGCCATAATCTATGAGCGTAAACCCAATATGATAGCAGATTAGGGGGTTCAAAGCTTCCATGTTCCAACCCTTACAGTGCTATTTTCTTATCTATTATACTCAAAGTTTCTTATCTATTATACTCAAAGTTTCTTATCTATTAAAACAGTGATTTTAGTGAAAACGATTTGTTTGTAAGTAATTCATTGAGTTCGTTGGCTACGGAGGCGTTCCAACCATTTGATTTTGAACGTGACAAAAGTGCTAAATATAGTTTAAATTTATTATCAGTGATTTAACACTCCCTGCCATCGTTTTTTTTTTTCTTAAAACACTTTTAGGACTCCAGAGAAGCTTCACGCGTGGATGAAGACAGTGTTGGATGCTTATCATTTCAGCCGGGAAGGCACCCTCATAAAGGAAGCCAGAGACCTTATGAACTCACAGGTCATCGTAAAACTTGAGGAATTGAAACATCTCGTTGAGAAAAATTTTATGTGAGGTAAATTTATGTCTATTAGATTCTGCAAATTTTGAAATTTTTAAAAATTATTTTATTGATCTTAAATTTTTTGTGTAATGAAAACTTATAACCTTAAATTTTGTAATAAATTTGTGAATTTTAAAAAATTAAAAAATTTAAGAGATTAAACTTATAATTTTTAATGATGGATTGACGTTGATTTTATATAGAACTAAACTAAAATAAGTGAAATTAAAGATCTAATTGAAACATATTGGGATCGAGTTTTTATGAATTAATGTTGCTATATTGACTATTATATCAAGAACCAATTATAATTGAGCAAAGAGTAAAAGATTCGCAATTAAATTCTATCGACCATTTCTTTTCTTTGGGCTTATCTCTTATAATTTCCAAAATTATATATAAAACCTTTGGTATCTGTTTGTTTTTTTTTTTAAATCTTTGACATCTTAATCTATATAATTAAAAAAAAAAAATGATCTCGTGATTGTTACTCAAAAGATTCAATTCCTTTAATATTTTATTAATATATTAGGATTTAAAATAAATGTGGATCCGAAGGCTTAACTCTGTTTTTCTTAAATATTCATCAAAATTAATTGTGATATTTTGTAAAAATAATTAAAATGGCAACTGAAATTATTTAGATCAAATTATATGGGCGTTTCTTTGAACTTGTAAGATTATATTTATTACTTAATATTTTGATGGACAATCTCGTCAATTAAAAGCTTGCACGACACAATTACGATAAAGTTAGGATTAAAAAATATATATATGTAATAATTAAATAGATAATCTTGCTAACCTCCTGGCATAATTAAATTGGTGAAAATATTATTTCGTTGAAATAGAACATAAAAAATAATATTAAAAAAAAAAAAAAAAGGAAACCCGCGGGGAAACCTCTAATCTAACCCATTATTTATCTATTCGAAGCGACATTCGAGTTTCCAGACGATCATCTCCCGCGGTTTGAGCTTCCCTCCTTCTGGCTTGACTTCTCCTTTCAAATTTGAAATTATCGTTCCCAAACCTGGAGGATCATCGTCCGATTCAATAGCATGATTTCAACTGATCGACGATGAATCGGAAATTCTGCAATTGCGCTATCTGTGAGAATTCTAGTCAAGCTTCCATTTGCGCCGTTTGCGTCAATCACAGGTATGGACGTTCTTTGAGATTGTAGTTAAACTCCCTGCTTGACTAGAAGAGACGTTTGTTGTATTCATCTTTTCGGTTTCGATTTTTCGGCAGGTTGAATGACTACAACTCTGCGTTAAAATTATTGAAAGCTCGGCGCGATTTGTTGTATTCGAGGTTGAGCGACGTACTTGTGGCAAAGGTTTGATGCCGTTCTTGCTTGTTTGTCGCTCTCTTTGATTTTCTTCTTGTTTGAGGTTCAACTATCGTAAATTTGTTTTCGGAAACTGATGTGCCAAATAACCGACGAAAGCACCTTGGTGAAGTTGCGATTGCTGTAAACTGATGACGAGATTACCGATGCCTTTGTTTACCGAATAATTATTTTGTTATTTCACCTATTTTACAAAGCATTTGATGATTTGAATTTACTTCGGCTTCATGTTGTTCGATTATTGCTGGTTCTGTGCTGTTGTAGTGAATAGTATTATTTATCTATACAATGTACTTGTGGAGCAAATTGCTTTTGTCGAGAAATTGAATATGAACTATTGTTCTCAGGGGAAGGCAGACGATCAATTAAATTGGAGAGTTACTCGGAATGAGAAACTTACTAGGTTAAGGGAGAAACTCCGGCGCAGTAGAGAGAAACTCGAGCAAGGTTTCTGAACTTCCATAAGAACTTTTTAAAAGCAACGTAGTCACTCAGATGTTTGCCAAATTATGTAATGAGCAAGTGCTTATCAAATCCAATAAATTATTTTATGAACACAGGAAAGACAGAGATTGAGTTGACGTCCTATGATCTCAAATTGAAATATACGATGCTTGAATCAGCTCGTTCTGTGGTACTCCGTTTAGTTATTTTCAGTTCACACTAGTTGTATTTCCTTTCTCCCTTCGATTTAAGTATTCCATAAGCATGGTTCTTTCTGGAATTTCTGTTGCAGTTGGAAAAACAACGAGTTGAACAACTGGAGAAAGCCTATCCCGACCTTATTAGCACCAAGAATCTGGGACATGTATAACCTATATTCCCTTTTTTATATGGACCTTCTTTTTCAGCCTGTTTTTTGATGGCCGATTCTTTTCATATATATTTGCATAATATACTTGTGTACATGTTTAGGTTAAAAAAAAAAAAAAATGCATGTTTGAACGTATATAAATGTAGGCCTACATGACAAATGACCTTGTGAAACTATACTTGGTACATAACACGGTGTTATGTTTTTTTTCACATTCAACCATGCTTTTATACTGGAGATCAATGTTGTCCAAGTACTTTTCATTCTTTAGTTGGACCTCTTTTGCACATGACTTAATGCGTAATGCAAAAGTGTTTTATGGAGACAGATGGCAATTACCTCTGAACGCCTTCACAAACAATCCTTGGTTGTAAAACAAATGTGCAAATTGTTTCCACAACGTCGGGTACGCTCTTATCAGCAAGTACAATTTCTGAGTGCTTATTACATGCTACCTACTGCTGTTGGTTCCTAATGAACCATCTTTTTTCTGTAACTCGATCACATGTTGTACGAAAGACACCTAATTATCCAAATATTTTAATATATTATTTCAATATCAAAAGAAATATTTTTGAAATTATTCAGAAATTATCAGGTCTGCGTACTCGAATCTTTCTGCTTTTCTTTTCTTTTCTTTTCACCTTAGGAAGTTTAACTTTTCCTCTATTATGAGTATGGAGAGTTGAAACTGTTAATACACCATTCCTTGAGTTAGTGCAGTGCTTCATTTCGAAGGAATCTGAGAGGATTCTTATAGGAAAAACTACAATTCCTAAGTTCTGCATAACAAGGGATTGAAATATTCTGCTTGCATATGAAATAATGGTCTCCTTTAGCCCTCTGCCACATATTTAAAGCTAAAAGTTTAGTTAGTTTAAGCCATGGCCTAAGACCTTATAATTATCAGAGACATCTATTTATTGATAAAATTACAAAATAGATTGGGGTAAAAATTTTGGGCAGTAGTATGCATGATCAAACTAAAAAATATTCATTTTTTTAGTTTCTCAGTCCATTAATTTAAGAAATATTTTCATCAGGACAAGAATAATTTTTGTTTGCTGATGAATGCTTTGGTGTTCTCCCAAATTTGTCTACATTCAATCTATTATCATAGGTTTTAGTTCATGGAGAGAACAAAGAGGGACCAAGCGAGCAATTTGATCAAATCTGTTATGTGAGCTTACCAAGAGGACTGGATCCGCATTCTGTTGAGCCACACGAGCTTTCAGTTTCTTTGGGGTAACTTCTTCTCTGTATGATGGTTGACTTGTGCATATTTATGGTTTTATCTCTATGTTGCCACACGGTTAACTTGTGCATATTTATGGTTTTATCTCTACGTTGCCACACAGGTTTTAATATAATTATGCTACCTTATATTCTTACTATTGGGGTTTGCTGTCTCATCTTCTGAAGTCCTAACACTCAACTGTTAAGGGCTTCTTTCTGCCTTCAATTATAATTGAATGTTTTTTTCCATCTAATTGAAGTCTATTTGGCTTAACTGGCAGATACATGGTGCAACTTCTAAATCTTGTCGTTCAATATCTGGCTGCTCCTGCACTTCACCACTCGGGTTTTGCAGTACGTCCATCTTGCTGGATTTCTCTCTATGATGGCTCTATCAAAATATTTGACCAAAAAAAAAAAAAAAGTTGTGGCTTATCAAAAGTCACTGAAATTATTTTGCTACTTCTTTGTGTTTTTAATCATGGGTTGGTTAAGGTTGGTAAACTTCTATTGATAATTTTGATGATGGTTTTATTGAACATGGGAGTTGTGGGTAAGGATAACTGATAATTATGGCTACAAAACTCTTCTTTGTGTCTGGAGCTATGACGGGTTTAGTAGATTTACATTATACGAGAAGAAATGGTTTCATCTATATGTCATTCAAATTTAAATTAATCATATTCTGGTTTTCATTCTTGTATGTTAGTTGGGACACATCTCCTTTTGTTTTCATTCACCCATGCTTAATATTGCAGGGTTCTTGTTCACGCATATGGCAAAGGGATTCATATTGGAAAGCTCGTCCATCTTCCCGAAGGTGAGTTGGTTGAATTTGCAACCTGATCACCAAATCTTATTTCTTAACTTTTTGATTGAAGGTGATGAATTTTACAGCAATGAGTATCCACTTTTTATACCACGTCAAACCTATAGTTCAACAAGTGGGGAAAATTCATGGTCTGATAAATGCTCTAGCAGCTTCGGTGTTGCTTCCTTGGAATCGGAGAGGAAATCACATTTAAGTTCACTAGAAAGTAGTAGCTTCAGTTATCCGTCCGCTCCTCCACATTCTATAGAAACGCACAAGAATTTGCAGAAGGGGATTGCCCTCCTCAAGAAAAGTGTAGCATGTGTCACCTCATACTGCTATAACTCTCTCTCTTTAGATGTTCCTTCTGAAGCTTCTACTTTTGAAGCATTTGCTAAATTATTGGCTACTCTTTCTTCATCCAAGGAAGTGCGTTCTGTTTTTTCCCTCAAAATGGCTTCTTCCAGGTATTTCCGTCCCATTTTTCACTTTTAAGGTTCTTGCTGGTATTTGAACTTGCTTCACCATGTTCTGTTTATTAAACAAGAAATGGAAAAATGTTGTCATGTAGATAATTATTTTTAGCCACACAGCTTACCCTGACTGATACGCATGGTTATATCTTCTAAACTCAAGGCCCCCTAAGCACGTTCAGAAACTGAACAAGTCTGCATGGACTGTTAATTCGATTTCATCCACCATGCTGTTCGAGAGTGCACATTCACAAATAATGGTATGAATTTTTAACTTGACGTTGTTTTAGTGTGTTGCTTGCATCAATAAGTTATTGGGGTTTTTCCCCATCTATTATTAAAGAATTTATGGAATTTTAAATAAATGGAAAACTACCATTATTGTCTCCCTACTTTTTAGATGACTCATTTGATTTTTCTTTGAATTTTGTTAGTTACCATCATAATTGATCCATCATGTTAAAGGGTAATAAAGCTTTCTCAGATTAACTGGAGTTGCATAACAAAATTATCCCGTACTCCAAGACTTCATTGTTATTTCTTCTATATTGTTGCCACATCTACTCTGTCTCGTCATCCTTGGTTATTCATACTCTTATTTCTGTTCCTTTATTCTTTTCCCAAATGCAAAATCAACGAAACCCATGAATAAAAAATAGAGAGAATGAACAAACTTGGTGGAAAAGTTTGCACCCTTAGATAAGCACAAGTGTAAAGGATCCAAGGAAAATTTTACACCCTTAGTGTAGGTGAAGTGCAACTCCGATTTCTTTTTCTTTTTTTTTTTCCTTTTGTAGCATTGTTGATACATTAGTTTGAATCAATGCAAGGGGATTGGGGGAGGTTGGAAGAAAAGTAATGAACGGAGGAAAAGTTGAGCAAGGAAAGAATGGTGATGGGTTCGCTTGATAGGAATAGGCAGAATAGGACCCTTCTTTAGATGATCTGGAGGGAAACAGAAAAAACTTACGTGCTAAGAGATCGTGGTAAGATAAGACATTTGGGACTGTAAAGGTTTGGTGGCTTCATCTTGGAGTTCCCTCTCTTCATATGCTTTCGTTAGCTATTCTATATTTATTATTCGACTTCCAACTAAAAGTGTTTTTGTAATTCCATGTGTTTAATGAAACGGTTTTGCTTTCCCTCTAATAACTTCTTTTTTGGAAAAAATAAAAAAGAAGTTGATAATACAAAGTAGAAGTGGGAAGATTACCTGGATAAATTGAAAAAGTGGTTTTGCTTTCCCTTTATTTTTCGTTCTCTGGGGACTATCTATGCTGCACGTATTTAACAAGCGATTCTACTATTTTATTTATTTATTTTTTTTTTTGCATATCTGCATGAAGGACTTGGTTTTGTTATTTCAATTTTTGTCTTAATGCAGAAAACCAATTGTGAGAGTAACCTTCCAAGTTATCTTTATGCCACCGAGTTTTCTGATGCTGGAAAGAATGATTGCACCATTGAGGAATGGGACTTTATAGAGCATCCAACGCTTCCTCCACCACCATCTCAATCTGAAAATATTGAGCATTGGACTCGAGCAATGATCACCGATGCCACCAAACAGTAATTTAATGGTAACTAAACTAAGACTGTTTTCTAATTTTTAAAAGTTGCCACCAGTAAGTGATGCTATTACAACTCATTTACATAGAAACACCCAATTTAACTCATCTCAAGCTGTTTGTTTTTCTTATGAGCATGCCCCAAATTTCTCAGTCCAATGCTGTTTCTATTTTTTGGATTATGATTTGAAAAATACCCATATGAATTGTCTTGCTTATAGTAGCCTAGCAGTTCAATGTGGATACAAAATACGATGTTGATTGCTGTTGCACTTTTGAGATCAAAATACCAGTTTGGTTTTTGTACTTTTAAGTCTGACCTAATTTTAGTTTAGATACTTTCAAATATTCAATTTTTTTAGTTTATATACTTTTAAATATTTAAATTTTTGTCATTGTACTTGCAATAAATCTCAAAATATCAACACTTTTGCAACAAAGAAAACAAAGTGAAACAGAAAGACAGGGAAAAGGAATAGTATTTTTGCATTAGGTCCAAGGCTGGGAGCATTAAGCCCTTTGTTTTATTATTTCTTTAACTCTTTATGGTCCATGTAATATTTTGTATCACATCAGGTATATGGAGATAGCATGAGAAATAGAAGGGGATTTGGAACTACTCAATACACAATCAGCTTTCGACCTGTAAATATGAAGACTTCCAAAAGGTGTACATCCCTCAACATGTTTAGGTTTAGGATAACTTTTATTATTCCATCATACTAGCCAATAGTATTTTCGGATCTTTTTTTTTTTTTATTTGTTTTTAAAATGGGTGCACATGGAGGAGATGGGCTGTGGGGGCGTCTTTCAAATATCTGTAGTAATTGGTCTTTAAATTTGCTCATCCCGTATGTTGTCATGATTTTATTGGTTTGAATCATCACTCCACTTAATAACTAGATTTTACTGAACACAAACACTAATTGATAACAACTATTCGATAAATTAGCATATTTTCTTGATCACTCTTTTACTTCTGTCTTTTTTGGTAGTGGAAGGGCAGAGGTTTATTCTTCTTCCAGTCCTTCAAAGGTGTCTTCCTCTCCATCTTCTTCCACGATTACTTATAATCTTTATTATCTTCATCCTTCTTATCACTCCCACCATCATCCTTATCTTTATCACCACCACCATCGCCACTGTTCTCACTTCCACCACGGTGGTCATCATTGCCATCATTTCTTCCTCCTTTGGTGATATCATGTTTTACCATTTTTCTTTCTTTGTAACGTATGCATCTGTATCATCGTAAAAAATGATATTTTTCGATGTAGGAGGTCTCAACATTTTCATTCATTATCATGTAAAATCTCTAGTGTTCTCCTCATATCATGTCATTTTACAATATAGCCTTTGAGACATGTATTGGAGTTGAATATTGTATCATTCATATCATACATGATCTTATGTCATATCAAGCATATCTTTTGACATATCATATCATGCATATATCATATCATAAAACACGTCACAACATATATTAAATCGTCAAACGTATTACACCATAATATATATCGTATAATCAACACGTCACATTATAACATTAATATATTATATCACAAACATATCATTATTCTAACCTTTCATAAACATATCATAGTCATATCATTTCATGGACATTTTATAATTATATTATTTCATAAACATATCATAATCATATCATTTCATGGACATTTTATAATTATATCATTTCATAAACATATCATTTTTATAAACATATCATAGTCATATCATTTCATAAA
This sequence comes from Cucurbita moschata, assembly GCF_002738365.1. Classification (NCBI taxonomy): domain Eukaryota; kingdom Viridiplantae; phylum Streptophyta; class Magnoliopsida; order Cucurbitales; family Cucurbitaceae; genus Cucurbita; species Cucurbita moschata. The sequence continues at coordinate 7,511,829 of NW_019268518.1, forward strand.
CATATTACAACCATATCATTTTCATAAACATATCATTAATTATATCATTTCATAAACATATCATAGTCGTATCATTTTCATAAACATATCAGAGTCATATTATTTCATAAACATATCATAACCATATCAGTTATATCATATCATATTCACATCATTTCCTAAACACTTCTTAATCATCATTTCATAAACATATCACAGTCATATCATTTTCATAAACATATCACAGTCATATCATTTTCATAAACATATCAGTCATATCATTTTTCATAAACATATCACAGTCATATCATTTTCATAAACATATCACAGTCATATCATTTTCATAAACATATCACAGTCATATCATTTTCATAAACATATCACAGTCATATCATTTTCATAAACATATCACAGTCATATCATTTTATAAACATATCACAGTCATATCATTTTCATAAACATATCATAGTCATATCACTTCATGGACATTTCATAATTACATCATTTCATAAACATATAGTCATATCATTTTCATAAACATATCATAGTCATATCATTTCATAAACATATCAGTTATATCATATCATATTCACATCATTTCCTAAACATTTCATAATCATGGGGCACATGTCATCATGCAACATCAATTTGTAACCATACCGAAACTTGATTGGCCTAAGTCGAAGCTACTAAAACTCTTTGAGGCTGGTGTGACACATGTCATCATACATCAATTTCTAACCATACCGATAGTAAAGCCACTTGGTTGGTCTAGGCTGAAGCTACTACAACTTGATGCTAGCGTTAAGTACCACTTACTTGGTTGGCCAAGACTGAAGCTACTACAACTCCTTTTGATGCTAAAGTTACTTAAAACTATCCTCTGAAATTTAATTCTACAGGTGGAATTCAACCATCATAAATTAGAACTATGGAAATTGGCTCACCTAATTTTGTATGAAATAATTTAAACCTACTCCTAATCATTTAACCTATCTCATACTAATTTTACATAAAATAATTTAAATTTAATCTTAATAATTTAAATTACCTAATTTTACATTAAATAATTTAAATTTACTCTTGATAATTAAACTAGATAAGCAAACAATTTACACTTGACTCAAAAATTTTAAACCAGCTATATACATAAAAGTATGATCTACTAAAATAGTAAAGGAATGAAAGACAAAATATGCTGGAATATCTTCATTATTAAAAGTATGATCTACTAAAAGAGTATATGACAAAATATGCTGGAATATCTTCATTATTAAAAGTATGATCTACTAAAAGAGTATATGACAAAATATGCTGGAATATCGTATGATCTACTAAAAGAGTATATGACAAAATATACTGGAATATCGTATGATCTACTAAAAGAGTATATGAGAGGGAAGACAAAATCAATAAAAGTGAAAAGTATGGAAAAAAAAATTGAAGGAAAAAAAAAACAAGGGCAAAATTCGAATTCCAATTTTGAATTCTTGATAAAAAAAAATAAAAATTAAAAAGGACAAAAATTAATTAAGAAACAAATAAAACTCCAGAAACGGCGCATTATGCCTATATGCGATTCGATTGGCAAAGGGATGGTGTTGAGTCACAAATTATAGATAGAGAAAAAAAAAGACAGCAATTTTCTTTCTCCAAGCAGGTTAGAGATATTCTAATGTTTGTGATACTTATCAATTTTATTAATTTAAAAAATCAATGTAATCTTTTACGGATTAACTTATTTTATCAATCAAGACCTACCCATCTTTATACGTCATTAAACGACAAAATAACAATACTATATATATATATATATATATATATATATCAAAATTAAATGATAAAATAACCATACAATACAATACTATATATATATAGAACTTAATAACTTAGTTGAAAATACTTCATATTTTAATTTGATTAAGTAGACATGTTTGTTTAATAAATAAAACTTACTACACTTTACCAGCGATTGCTACCTGAAATGCAACGAGCGCTGATGAACAGAAGAAGCTTCGGTTTCCATTTTGAACGTTCCGAAGAACCTGCATACAAAGAGACACGAAAATAACCTACACAGTTCGATCTGTTCGCAATCAAGTCGAAGCAACCATGAGATCGAAAAAGTAAACGGTCAAGCTCGTAAAACTCATTCTCCAAAGAGAAAAACAAAGAAACAAGAAGGAAACGAACACTCAGGAAAAATCGAAAACCTAGAATCATCATTCACCTCTTCTTCCAGATCCGACAACCTAACTAGTAAGACACAGAAAAAAGAAGAACAAGAAGAATAACATAGAGAGAACCTAGAATCATCTCTTCCATACCTGAAGTGCAGCAGCAAAAGCTCAGCGATCGGGGCGAGAAGTTCTGAGGAAGGGCTGAAAGAAAACGAGCGGGAAAGTGTAAAAGGATGAAAAGGAAGATGGAGAAAAGAAAAACGTTTGCAAAAGCATTTAAGAAAAGAAAAAAATAATCTAAATATTTGATGACAAAAAACCTGGTGAATGTTGAATCTCATCTCATCTTTCATGAACTGACGGTCGAAGAAACTAGAGTTTAAAGAAGACGAGATATGATTTCAGTTTCTAATCATTTGCATTATAATAATTAAAATAATCACGACATGTCGTTTTAGGTTTCTAACATTTTGAAAGCAAAAAGAAATAAAAATCATAACAGAATTAGAAGAAAATTTATGGAAACAGAATCACTGTACCAAACACGATTGTCAACGAAGTTGAAAGAACAAAGAGCGGTAGCTTCACATGAGATTAAGCAAGCAACTCGGCCATGGTCATAAGGCAAAGCAGCGAGGCTAAAATGCCTCCGGCGCACGTTAGCGGCAAGCGCTGATGAAAGCAAGAAGTTTCGGTTTCCATTGTTGTACGGCTGAAGAACCTGCAAACAAAGAGAACACGAAAACAACCCACACCGTAAGATCCGTTCGCAATCCAGTCGAAGCAACCATGAGATCGTAAAATAAAACAGTCGAGAAAGTAAAACTCATTCTGCAAAGAGAGGAAACATAGAAACAAGAAGAAAACGAACACTCAAACAAGATCAAAATCATCATTGATCTCATCCACGTCTGAAAAACTAATTACTAAGAAACAGAAAAAGGAAAAACAAGAAGAAGAACATAGAAAGAACCTAGAATCATCTCTTCCATACCTGAAGTGCAGCAGCAAAATCTCAGCGAAAGAAAACGAGCGATAAAATAGCGGGAAAGTGAAAGAAAATGAGGCTTCCCTGGAGGAGCTTTGTTTTTAAAGCTGTGCGGCGTTTATAGCACAAGTTCTAGACTATGATAGAAGCTGAGACGGCCCACTGTAAGAAACGAGTGGGCCTTGAGATTCAAGCGAAGCCCAATAGGAACTCCAAACATTTGGGCCGGAGAAGGCCCATATTTTCGTTTCAAGTAATGGAGCGTAGCCCATAGTCGTTGGAAGTGATTGATGTGCTTGTACATCCAAAAACAAATGTTTTTATTTAAAAATAATAATTAAAAATATTAAAAATATACCACATGCTTTGCACATAACATGGTATTACAAGTTTATGCATTTATATCAATTACTATAATATCTCAATTAACAAAAGCATTATATCTTCAATTAAAATATTTATTCCTTGGATTTATTAGCTTATCGTGTACCAATTGAACTCCTCTTTTTCTCCGAAATTATTTTAAAAATAAAAAATAAAAGTATTTAAAGACTCCAAAAGTGTGTATATATATTAATAATTTAAAATTAACTATTAACGTTTTTTTTTCTCAGATTATTTTGGTTTATTTTAATTATAAAAAGAAATAATAAAAATAAAAAACACAAAACATATGCCTCTAGGTTACTCAATTATTAGGCTCTTCCTTAGTTAAGAATCTAAATGGGTTTTATTTTTTTGAAGAAAAAAAAATCACTTCATAGAGACCACGTGGAGACAACAGAAAATAGGAAGAAATAATTTTTTTTTTAAAAAGGAAAAAAAAAAGAGAGAGAAAGCAATTACAACGGTTGAGAGTGTTTCCTTGTCTTGCACCACCAAATACTACATTCCAAGAATAGATTGCATTTTAACATTCCCTTTGACTATTAATCAATCAATTAATTAATTAATGCACCCTCTATCTTTATTACGGATGATTGCATAAATTATTTTATTATTAATACAGGAATTTAAGAGAACCAACAACAAAAGTATAGAATTAAGGAAGCAGAACATCCCATTATAACTCCATAAATGATTAAATTCTTTGTCTGTCTCTAATTATTAATTAATTCACACTAATTTATTATTTTTTTTTCTCAGTTATAGGTAAATTATTCATAAGTAATTATTCTCAAATAAGTAAAAAAAAAATCTACCACGAGTAAAAGAATTATATTAACAGTTTTAGAATATAAATTTAATAGACATTGAGAATCTAAATAATGTAGGTTTTTATTCGGATGGGTATTATTTTTGTATAAATTAATTGATTAATTTCACGTGGAAAAACCAAAAAATAAAATTGAATTAAAAAAGGGGACCCAAAGAATTTAATAATTATTTAATCAAGTGAGGATATTTTGTGAAATTCAGGGTCAGCTGTGCCATATTCTATATTCAATGAAGGATATGAAAAGATTCTGTTCGTAAATTAGGAGAGAGAGAGGGATAGATTCTGTAGGGTTTTCTTGGTTTAATAATGCAAGTGTTTATAACACCAATATATATAGTAAAGAATATAATACACTTTTCCCTCCTATGCTCTCCAAACTAATAATTTAATCCCTTAACGTGTCACACTGTATATTATAAAGATTCAGTCCGCATAAATTAAATTTTTGTCAATATTTAATGAGCATTTTTCTTATCCCATAAAAAATCCAAATAGTAGAAAAAATTATTGTGTATTTTTAAAAGATTACGCGTAGCTTAAAAGGCAAGCCGTACACGTTAGTTTTTTTCCTATATATATAAAAAAGGCGTAAATGTAAATGCAAATAAAAAAAGAGGCAAGAGAGAGAGAGATTAAAGCGAGTTAGTTATTAAGCTATTTAATAATAAAATCGAAAGTGTTTCATAGAGGAGATAGTGTGTTGGACATTGCATTGTAAGCATTATTATTTATTAATTGATCTAAGAAAATGATAAATATCGCAAAAAGAAAATAAAAAGCAAAAGAAGCTTGCTTCCTTTCTTTTCTTTCTTTCTCCCCTTTTTTTTCCCTTTTCACTAACTCATTTATTTACTTCACCGTCTCTATTTTACCAATTAAATGCTCAATCAGTTTAAATATAATTTAATTGGAATAAAATTAAATACGTTCAAATATTATTATTATAGATAAAATACTGATGAGACTATTTTGAAAGCAAAATTTAAAAAATATATATATATACAATTTCGCCCGGATTAAAATTATACATTTTTTAACTTATGGCAAACTTGTTAATGTCCAGACAAACAAACTATAGCATACTATTGATATTATTGATGAATGGATATTTATGGGATAAGATTTGATTTAATTAGCAGGATATAGTTGGATAAGGTAAGTAGATAAAATTGTTTGACTTTTGACTTTTAAAAATTTTAATTAAAAATAAAATAATTTTACAGTATAATGCTAATTCAAGAAAAAAATTGTTTAACGAATAGGCTGCCTTTATATATAAATAAATATATATAAAAGAATTGTGCATATTTAGTTTGAAAAAAGTGGTGAATTTGTATACATTTGTGGCACCTGAACAAAGGGCTCTTTTTCTTTTTCCTTTTTAATTATTTACTAATTGAATTTGCAGTTGAAAAGAAATAAAGACGCAAGGAGATAAGGGAAAAAAAGAAGGAAAAAGAAAAAGAGAGAGAAAAAAAAGATAGGATGGTGGTGGACGAGTCAGTTCAAATATAGATGGAGTAATGCTCCTCCATCCAATAAGTGCACAAAGAAGCTTTTTTAATTTTTAATTTTTATTTTAGCATCTTCTTTTATATTTTGCTTCAAATAGGAAAAAATAAAAGAAATCAAAACTCTTTCCAATTGATTATAATATATATATATATATCAAATAAATTTAAATTTTAAAACGTGTTAAATTTTTTTGTTTAATCGGTTATTTAATATATTCTTCAACTTTAAATACACACAATAGAATTTAAATATAATTTTTTATATTTAATAAGTTAGATATATTAGATAAAAGTATCCTACTATTTTTATTTTGTCAAATAAAGTTTGTAATTTAAATTTAAAAATAATAAATAAATCATGTCTGGTTAGAAATAAAATTTAAAAATTATTATATATATATATATATATATTATTCCTTCATGAATATTACATTATTACAACAAATTATAATTTTCCAGAAAATAATATATTCGACATTTGTTTCAATGTATGAAAATCAATTACCTTTCCAGCAGTTGATCAAAGATTCGAAACTTCATTTCCTTCTTACTTTCAATCTGAATTGTCGGTGTTTTTCTTGCTCATCAAATGTTTAATTAAAACTATCCTTAATCGTCCAAAGTGTAATTTACTTTATTTAAATATAATATATTTCTTAACTCCCCCTTGTCACATAATGCTTAGAAGCTTAAATCAAGAGTTAGTTTGAAAGTTTGGAGAAATTTTGTTATTGGGCTTGTTTTGATTAAAAGAAAAAAACAGAAGCATTATTGGACTATTAGGGCATTGAGGATTTTGTGTTTGAAGCTTCGAAGCTTCGAATCTATGGCGGGAATGGATGGTTCGTGCGATCTCGCGGAACTCAGTAGAAGAGTTGACGATGCTGATTCGAATATGGGAAGGACGATCCAAATTTCATGGCCGAATCGGTCAGGGCCCGGGCAGCTTTAGAAGTTTATTCCAAAAAGTTACTTGCAGTTTCGGCCATAGAAATCAACCTCGGGACTGCAGATTCATGGCGGGCAGACAGAAATGGCAACGTCGGCGGAAAATGCACGTTAGATCGACGGAAAGAGAGGCGTAGGGTAAGAAATAACGTAGAATTATTGGGGGTTTTTGTGTTTTGGAGAATCCGTTTAGTTGTGATGGCGAGGTAGCTTAACCTTAACCCTCCAATGGTGGAAAGTGAGGTCATAGCGACGTTAACAGCTGATTGACGGTAGAATTTAGCGCTAAAAAACAAAGGGAAAAAAGTGGAAGAGAAGAGGGAGCCGAGTGGGCGGGATGAAGAAAAAGTTAAAAATAAACTTGTATATATATGTGATGGGTTCTCTATCCTTTTTTTTCCATTGTTGAGTTGCTTTCTCGTTTCTTTGTGTTTCTTTCCAACTCATAGGGAAGTGGATGAGCGAGGAACTTCATTTCATATCTTATTATCTTTTGAAGGCGGCATCGTTTCCACACCGGGTTTGATCTGCCCACTATTTCAGACCTCTCTGTGGTCATTTTCTACTGTTATTTTAACTTAGATTCAGGTATCTCGAATTGTTTCATCATGAAACAAAACCTCTGTTCTTCCTTTTCTTCTTCTTCTTCTTCTCTGGCTTTGGCTAGCGCTTCAAGACTGGTTTGAATATTTCTTTTCAGAATTGAATTTATCCCCTTCTTCCCCCTGCTTTGCTGTGCATCTTCTTGTGTTTATTTGTTATTGATTTGCAGTACATGTGGGAGTCTCTTGCTATAAGCTTCTTTCCATAATTGTAAGGGGATGGGACTTTGAAGCTGTGTTCATTCATGTTTGCTTCTTTTGATCTTTTCTCCTCATAGACCCAGTTGTTGTTTTTGTTTTTGAATGAAAGCAGGCTATTAGAAATGTAATAGTTTCTATAGAACGATCCATATTTTGTATTGGGTCCTTAGATAATACTTCTCTAAATCCAATTGTTTCTTCCCCCTTTTTTTTTTTTGTTGGGGTTCTTCAATTCTATCAATTATTCTGTATGGCATACCTTTTTTCAAAATTGAAGGATGGCTGAATTGTCTTTTTCAGTTCTTAATTTGTTTCCCTTTTCCATCTTTTCAGTCCATTTTACTCTTATGATTAGTCAACAGAGTATGAGCTCTTCATCCACTCAACTCTATGCTTCAAATATGGGTATCTATGAGCCATTTTACCAGATCAACTCATGGGGAAACGCCTACAGTCGTCCACTTTTATCGCCTATTATAAAAGTGGATGACTGTGTAGACAATAAAGTGAGAACACTGTCTTTGTTCTTGTTAGAAAACCTGAGTTCCAAGGTTATCATCTTGTTGGATTCTAGTAATTTTTGTTTTCTGAGTTTGTAGCCCGAGTTAATTCCTTTTGAATCGATGGATCATCCTGAGAGCAGTCAAGAAATGAACAAACCAATTGATGATAAGGTGAATAGACTGCGAACCAGCTCTCTCTCGTGCACTCTTCATTTTCTTCCTTCGTTTTCTTCATGTTCTGTTTACATCATCCAATAAACATATGCAGGTTCAAAGACGTTTAGCACAAAATCGAGAAGCAGCTCGTAAAAGCCGTATGAGGAAAAAGGTGCTGAAAGACGATCATTTGCACAAGTTTTTGTTGATATCTGATACATGATTGGAGGGCTTATTGGACTTTGTCTTGTAGGTTTATGTGCAGCAGTTGGAAACTAGCCGTTTGAAGCTGGCACAATTGGAGCAAGAGCTAGAAAGAACCAAGCTGAAGGTAAGAAGGAGCTCATCTTTTCTTATACAGTCTCTATCCTGTACCCAATTAAGCATATCTCTGTGTTGCAGGGTGTACACACAAGCTGTGTGGTAGATACCAGCCACTTGGGATTCGGCGGATTGGTAAACCCAGGTTTGTGATTTCATGTCTTACCTCCACACAATTTCACCTTAATTGGTGCCTCCTTATTTTCCTTATAGTTTGACTAAGTGACCTCATATGTGAGATTTCACATCGGTGGGAGAGGGGAATTGAGCATTCCTTATATGGGTGTAAAAACCTCTCCCTAGCAAATGCGTTTTAAAAACCTTAAGGGAAACCCAAAAAGAAAAGCCCAAAAAACACAATATCTGCTAGCAGTGAGCTTGGGCTGTTACAAATGGTTTCAGAGCCAAACACCGGGCAGTGTGCCAGCGAGAGCGCTGAATCTCGAAGGGGGGTGGACATCGAACGGTGTACCAGCGAAGACGCTAAGCCCTGAAGGGAGGTGGATTGTGAGATCCCACATCGGTTGGAGAGGGGAACTAAGCATTTCTTATAAAGGTGTAAAAACCTCTCCCTAGCAGACATGTTTTAAAAACCTTGAGAAGAAACCCGAAAGGGAAAATCCAAAGAGGACAATACCTGCTAGCGGTAGGCTTGGGCGGTTACATCGTACCTTTAATGTACCTTCTTTCTTCGCCAATCCAACAGCAGGTTTTGTTTCTCTTTAAACACAAACAGAAGTGTAACTGAGTTGTAATGTTCATCTAGATAAAGAAGAAAAAAACTCGAGCGCTGGTTCCAATCTGAGATTTCTGCTATGTAACTTTCAGGGATTGCTGCATTTGAGATGGAGTATAATCACTGGGTCGAGGAGCAACAGAGGCAGGTCACTGAACTGAGAAAAGCGTTGCAAGTTCATGTAACCGATATGGAACTCCAAATTTTGGTGGAGAGCAGCTTAAACCATTACCACAACTTGTTTTGCATGAAGGCAAATGCTGCAAAGGCTGATGTATTCTATTTAATGTCTGGAGCATGGAGATCATCAGCAGAGCGTTTTTTCCTCTGGATTGGTGGATTTCGCCCATCCGAGCTGCTTAACGTAACAACTTTTTATTCGACTTCGTAATGAAAATTGAACTTTACTATGCCAATATGTGCACGTTCTCCCTTTCCTTTTGCATTATATAGCCACATAACAGATCAGGATCCTGGTTTAGATGGTGAAAAACCTCCCATATATGCTGACAGGTTCTGAAGCCATACTTCGGGCCGTTAAACGAACAACAAAGAGCCGATATCCACAAGTTGCATCAGTCGTCTCGGCAAGCCGAAGACGCGCTCACACAGGGAATGGAAAAATTGCACCAGAATCTATCCCTCAGCATTGCCAATGATCCTCTTGGAAGCTATATTTCTCAGATGGGTGATGGGCTGGAGAGGCTAGAAGCATTGGAGAACTTTGTAAGCCAGGTAATGTACTGCATTTTCTTTCACATCAAATGGACTTGATTTGGCTTTCTGAGAATGATAAGTGTATGACAATAGTTTTTGCTTCGGTCCTGAACCGTGAACCGTTGTCACTCGGTCAGCCGAGCGTGTGTTACTCTTTTCTTGAACAGGCAGACCATCTCAGGCAACAAACTTTGAAGAGAGTGTCTCACATCCTAACCACCAAACAAGCAGCACAAGGCTTGCTCGCTTTAGGCGAGTACTTCCATCGTCTCCGTGTTCTCAGTTCCCTCTGGACCACTCGACCTCGCGAACGCGGAGCCATGAAAGGTTCAGACATGTTCCAGCCACCATATTAAGGCATAGACTACAAAGGGAGATATAAATCCTGGTATAAGGTTCACTGCTAGGCACATTTTAGCATCCAAGTTCTCTGGTTTGCAAAAAATGTAAATATCAATCCTTCCTATAATGCTCTCAGTGTAAGCAAACTTAGTTCATTAATTTAATATAGTAAAATTTTGTTTTTATATACTCCCAGTTGAAATCGAAGTAATTTTATTTTCATCCCAAATATAAATAATGCAATTAAATGATATTAGGTAGAACAAAAGGACTTTTCACTCTAAAATATTTATTTTTCAAAGGCTAACAAACCCACTCTATTTTAAAAAAATGAAAACTATTATTATCACTTTATTAAGTTTGATAAAATAAAAACTAAAACATCTTGGAAAAGAGAAAATAAAAGAAATGAGTAAAAACAAAATTGTTTTGGAGGCAGTTCTGACTTCGCAAGTGATTTCGAAGACCTCACAAATCAAAATCTGCTGCTTAGAAATGAATTGAACGTACAACTTCGGCAGTACTAAGAGCAGCTGATAAACGAAGAAGAAGAAGAAATAAATCGAAACCAGGAGGACGATCGAGATCGTGATCCTCATCAAATTGAACACTCTGAAGATGCAGAGATCGTGGCAAGCGGTGGTTATTGTCCTCGTTTCAATCTTAGCACTGCCATCTTCTTCCTTTTCGAGCTCGGAGTTGCCGCTCACGGCGGATGGAACGGTGTTGGAGCTCGACGAATCCAATTTCGATCTCGCCATTTCTTCATTTGATTACATATTGATCGACTTTTACGCCCCTTGGTGCGGCCACTGCAAGCGTCTTTCTCCGGAGGTACCTTCGTCCCCTCATATTTTCTCTTCCATTGTTCTAGATTATTCGTCGGATTCGCACTTTTAGTTACGTTGTTTTCTGTTATCATTTGATCTCCCTTTGGATACGTGGATGGGTGAACCAAAGGAATTTTTATTAAAACCTTAATATGGATGTGTAGAGCCAACTAAACAGAATCGAATAGGACTTCTAGTACTTATTTGTGTATCGAATCAGTTCGTCAATAATATGGAGGTCGTGACATATATGTTTTCCGATTGAACTGTCTTCGTAGCGATGAGGATTTTGAATATATGGATTTGTCTAAGTCGGCTTCCATCTGGTCAAATTGAGTGGCCTAATTTCATCTCCAGGAGAATCTCAATTGTAAAGAGATTTCTGATCTGGATTGTTTGTTTCTTCAGTTTTGTGGTGTGAGTTTCACTTTCAAATTCGTTATGGAATTTTCATAATATTCAAATAAAATTTGGAGGAGTTTCCTGTAAAGTTGGCTCTCACTTCATATCGAGGGAGATGATTCTTCGAAAGAGTAGAAGTTTCTTTAATAAATTTGTTCGTGCATCAATGATTCACAGTTTGTAGATTTTGACGCTTGGCTTTGGGTTACTATTACCAATAAGCTTCAAAATCTCTCTATTTTCTTCCACTGTCAACAATTTGATAGTTTACTTGTAAAGTTCTTTCCGGATGAGGTGTTCTTGGTTCTTGCTCCGTTTAGCACGGTACATTATTTGGACTGCAGCTGTTATTCTGCAGCCATTCTATTGCATGTGATTTTCCATATTCTTTTTAATGTGCTAAATGCTGTTTGAGTCTCTTGGAACTTGTCGTCGGGCTAAAGTACAGATATCGCACCCTGCATTGCAGTCTATTATGCACAAAATATGTATTATTTCTTTTGGTTAATTTTCTCTTTTATTTGTGTAGTTGGACGCTGCTGCACCTCAGCTTGCCAAATTGAAGGAGCCTATAGTTCTTGCAAAACTGAATGCTGACAAGTTTACTCGTCTTGCTAAAAAATATGACGTTGAGTATGTTATTTCCTTTTATTCACATCTTCCATGTAGTAAACAATGTGGGTTTATTTTCAACAGGCTTGGAGTTTGGTTGTGTCTCTTAGATTAGATGCATAGTTTTAGTGCGAATCTCCAAGAGACCATTTCCATTCTTAATGGGGAGTTTGCTACTGAATACCAGTTCTTCAATTATATTCGAAAGGCAAACTATGATTCTCTTCTAACAACACGAGCATTTTTTTAAATTGTAGTGCCTATCCTACAATCAAGATCTTCATGCATGGCGTTCCAGTAGACTATTATGGACCAAGGAAAGCAGAGTTACTTGTCCGTTATTTGAAGAAATTTGTTGCCCCGGATGTCTCAATTCTCGAGTCAGACTCATCGATTAATGAATTTGTTGAAGCTTCTGGGCCTTACTTCCCTATTTATTTGGGTTTCGGTTTAGATGAATCTATTATTTCTAAATTTGCTATCAAGTACAAGAAGAAAGCTTGGTTTTCAGTGGCCAAGGGATTCTCGGAGGATATCATGGTATCTTATGATTTTGATAAAGTTCCTGCCTTGGTTTCTATCCATCCAAATTACAACAATGAACGGAGCATTTTTTATGGTCCCTTTGAAGGTTGGTTTGTCTATCAACTACCACTGTCAAGTTACCTTGCATGTGTTCACATCCACGTGTCGTCAGAATGGATTGACGGAGTCAAAACCTTGTTATGCAGGATGCTATACCTAGTATGAACTGTTTAAGGGGCTAAGTTCCCAACTGCTTGAATTCTTATCTGTTACTTGTTTACACCAAGATGTCTGGTTGAGTTTTTATCCATTGCCAGGAATATCCCAATATCATTTCTTCTGTATATAGTTGTGTATATGCCCTTTAGGTGCTTGAATGTTGATTCGTCTCTCCATCATCGATATGTTATATGTATGCTAGATAAAATTGTTTAAGCCTTCCTATTTTACTTGTGCAGATAAATTCTTGGAGGAGTTCATAAAACAAAGCTTGTTCCCTCTTGTTCTGCCCATAAACTACGACACACTTAAGCTACTAAAGGACGATGAGAGGAAAATAGCACTCACAATAGTGAAGGATGAGGATGATGACCAGACAAAGAATTTGATCAATTTATTGAAGGCTGCTGCATCTGCTAATCGTGACTTGGTGTTTGCTTATGTCGGGGCTAAACAGTGGGGAGAATTTGCTGATTCATTTGGGGACAAGAAGACCACATTACCAAAAATGATCATTTGGGATGGGAAGGAGGAATACTTAATGGTAAGTCCCTCAAGAAGGCAAATGATACTGTATAGCATGTTCATTCAATCATCTACATTTAGATTTTTCTCTGTTACGATGTCACATTACTAGGACTTTGTCTGAGTGGATATGTTCACAATTTTTGTACTGCCGTAGGGTAATAAAACTTGTGACAAACCAAAGTTTCTTGAATATTTGTCTTCAAATTCACCCTGAATAGTAAACCTTCGAGCATGTTATTGTTTTTAGTTAGGAATAGCGACAAACATGCATGCATGCCCAACTATGAGTATAACTGGACATGTATATATGATAACATTCAATCACTCATGCATGTACTGAGTCTTTAATGGGTAGAAAGATTTTGAAATTAGTCGAGGTGTGCATAAACTGGTCCGAGCACTCACAAATATAAAATAAAAGATGTGTACATATCATACTGAGGTAGTTTTTCTGTTATTGTGTTTGATAGGTTATTGGTTCAGAAAGCATCATTGGGAACGACCATGCATCGGAAATCTCTAAATTTGTTCAAGGATATAGGGAAGGGAGAACTGAAGAAAGAAGAGTTGCAGGTCCTTCATTTATTGGCTTCATAAATTCAATGATAGGCACCAAGAGTGTATACATCATTGTATTCATAGTTGCAGTAATAATGCTATTCCAATACCTCACAAAAGATGATAACGAATATCATAGAGTCGATACTCCTGCTCGGGATCAGGTTGACCAAATTAGTGGCAGCTCTACCTCACAGGTTGAAAGGACCGAGTACAGGGCTGGTGACAAGGAAGATTGAATGTGAAATTTGGTGAATTAATTATTAGCATGACCTTTGAACGGCTTAGGGAAGCAGATATTGACAAGAATCAGACATAAAAGTATCTTGGGAGCCATGAAATAACTGATGAAATGTGTTTTTTGGTGATCTGTTCCCAAGCGCTTTACCCCTTGCGAAAGTCAAACTTATATTTGATGTATGCTTTTTATGCTTTACTTTGTAAAAGTTAGGTTTCTTGGATCAATCGAATTGACTTATGCAGATAGATATTGTTCATGTTGGCTCTTTTATAGTTGGAAGCATCTCATCACAGTTGATATTTTTGTAAAAAGTTAGCTACCTAAACCCATCCTTCCATATTCTAAAGGATATAACAGTCCATTTTCCCCTGATGTAGAGAAAAGCCCTCCCTCTATCAGCCATTACAATTCAAAGAAAATAACAAACCAATAAAAAAAAAAAGATACAAATAAGCAAAGATTGATGCATGTGGAAATACAGAAGCTCCTTTTCAAATAATTGTGTTAAACCGATCCTTTCAGGCCTCCAAGAAAGGAAGAGGGAGAGAGAAGCGGTAATATATTGCATCCTGATCAGTTGTTAAGCTAAGTCCCCCGTGTATCTAATCCCATGATCCGTAAAAGAATTTCAAACCCACCCCAGAAGTATACACTCTGCTTCACTTTACAACTCCAAAAGAAATGGAGCCATCCTATGAAAAAATATACAATGATGCGAGCCATACAGGAACCAAGGAATTGATTTACAGACAAAGATGATATGCCATAATTCAACCATACCCGAAGAACCTCTACATAAAAAGGATGGCAATGTCTTTGAACAAAGGATTCTCGACGCGCCCGTTTCAGCATTCAGGAAGAGACTGAGCTGAAGCAAATGGAGAAAAACTTGCAGCTGACCCGCTTATATGCAAGGGATTATGTTGATGACTGGAAGAGCCTATTATGCTTGGTGAGGTGTTGCTTGGACTCGGAATAAGCGGAATCATGTATCTTGAGTGTAAAGGTGATATGGACGGGTAACACGAGGAATATGGTGAAAGCAAATGCGAAGTATAAGATCTCTGGGAGGATGCATTTCTGAGTTCGACTGATCTCTGGGATGGAGATGGGCAGAAGGTGGATCTAACAGAATGCTGAAGGTAAGGGGTGGTAGAGAGAGAGTGGTTCCGAGATGCCGAAAGTGATCTTGATGACAGGGATACTTGTATGGCAGAGCTTGGCGGTAATGATCTCGCAGAAGATAATATTGAGGAGGAAGCGAAAGAGCTGGAAATGCTTGAAAGCAATGGAGTGGATTCTGAAGGTGGTGGATCACCGGTGCTAGTTCTTGCATCTCGCTTGCAGACCGGGCAGAAAGTTCTCCAAGCAGTAAGCCAAGAGTCCACACAGGAGGCATGAAATTCTGAAATCATTTACAATTAAACTATTTTCAGTACCAATCACAGGTGGTTAGCTAGATCATTATATATGAAACAAATGCAGGTATGCATGTAAGCAAAGTATAGCATGACAAAAGAAAAGAGAAGGAAAAAAGACGCATAACGACTACTTGTGCAATCTTGATCCTGTAAGCACAGGGTCGAAGGAAACTACTAGAATTCTTAGCTAGTTAGTGGTTGAATGGGGTGAACTGGGGTTGGATATTTGATGAAAAGAAATGAGACTTTGTTGACAAAATAACCTAAGAGATTTTCGTTGAATATATCGTAGTTGCCACAGAATCAGGTGGTAAGAAGTATTTGTGGAAAAAGAAACATGGTTAACTGCTCACGTTGAGATGAAAACATCAAGCAGTATATGGTCTCAGAGAATCATGAAGCTTCGACCTCCTTTTGAAGCCTCTGCACGTGTGTGTGTGTGTGTTTATATATTGGTGGAGCACGACTCTCTAATCTTTAAACGTAACCGGGTATGAAGTCCATGTCCACCCAAAGGATCACATTTAGTTTGCCCTATCTAACTCTATTAGTTTCTTCATAGATAACAAGGGATTTTCATATTAAGCTCGCTACATGCGACCTCTATGTACGTGCTACTTAGAGACCACAGGCCTTAGATAATGGGACTGCCCTTGTAGGCTGAAGCCTCTCTTCATATAATTAAACTGAAAATGAGCACATAACCTACTTTTCAGGAGATGACGGTCCATTAAGGGATAAAAGAATAATAAAAGGCTTTGAGGGTATGGATTGAAACCCTGGCTACTAGTCTCAGCCTCTCAGCCCTAATGATGTTTTCCTAGATTTTTTGTAGTGTCACAAAATAAGGAAGGCTCCTGTGTCAAGGAAACGTGGAGGGCAGCAATGGGGGATGGAACATTGCCTTGGGAGTTCATCACAATGATAGATAAGATGAAAAATATTGACATCTAAATCATCCCACTAAACAAAGAATCTCTCAGACATGATTTTGAAAGGCATGAGACCACATTTCTCAGGCCTTAAGTAGGAACAAGAATTCGGTGGATATGTGGTTAAGGCCTTAGTTATACTCCTTTTGTAAAGATTAAGAGCTCATTTATTATAAACTTGAATTCGCAAAAGTTGGGCCTCTGAGCTATAGATCATTTATTATAAACACACCATAACAAGGAGCATAACTAGTATTCCTATAAATGCAATATATATACATAACAATAAAATATAAATTTTAGAAGAAAAGGAGTGAACTTACTGTGATGACATTGTAGAATTCTGAGTTTTTCACCAGGAGTATAGTCCTCAAGGCATATGGCACATGTTACTGACGTACAATTATCCTCTAAAGCAGTAGTAAATATGAGGCTTGGCATTGCTTTAACTACTCGTCTGCTTATGCCCCGAAACTCTCGAGCATGAGAAGATCGAGGATGTCCTCGTCTTATTCGATGCCTATGAGCGAAGAAACAAGTAGCAAGCATTGCAGAGATTGCAAGAAGAGAAATAAAGGAGATGGCCATGATGGACCATGCAGAGTTTTCAAAGCTTGGAGCTATCCATATCTCAACGTTAGCGGAGCCTGCGTACTTCTTCAACGTCTCACCGGATGATTTAGTAACAAATACAGCATGTATTCTAATACCAGCTGAGCTCCCTGCCACTGTAAACCTCTTCAAAGTTATGACCAGAAAATCTTCAAGCTTACAAAAAACTCTGTGTCTTTGTAGAACAGTGCATAAAGCAGCTCACTTTTCAAAACATTTCTTCTTATGCATGCGATACAATGTTAACCAAATAACTGCATACCCATTAGCAGAGTAGAAAACCAAGAGAAACCTTATAATTGAAAACCAAGTATGGGCACAAAGTTTAGATTGATAAATCAAGTTTGGAAAGGCACTTGATCATGTTGTTTGGATTTTTTTTCATATTCGTTAGTCAGGACTAGCTTTTGCACAACTCAACTATCTTCATCAGTCACTTGGCCCTACTACATTTGGTCATCAAGGTAACTCGTGGGATATTAAATCTCAGTAGGTGGTCATCATGGCTTAAACTCAGTCCCTCCTTCTTGACTACTAAGCCAACCCATGGTGGTTTTGTTGTTTGGAGTCTTCTAGACAAGATCCTTTAGAAAAAGGGCTATTTTTTCCAGAAAATATTTGTCACTACTAAATTTAATTCAATATCTACACTACAAGTAAATGGAATTACTGAAGCATGCAACGCAACAGATATCCAATTACTGAAGCATGCAACGCAACAGAACCATAGTTAAAAGAAGTCATTCACTTCCACAAATGGAGAACGGGCATGAAGTTAATAGTGTAGAAAGTCATTACTCGCAATGAGGCCACCGCCATCCTTATTGTCATATACAATTGCAGCTTTAAATCCAGCCACTTGGGCTCTCCTCACTTTATCCTCGAAGCTACATCCTCCTCTAATTATAAGCGCAAATGGTGAACTATTGGTTAGAGGCAGCTGAACTTTATTTTCCAATGTGGCGCATGCATCAAGAGGATTTGCCAGATACAACACCCCAGGATCCCCCGAACTTGCTATTGTAGGAGCTGAAATCAGAAAAACCAGAACCCATAAGCAGCCTGTAGTACATATTTTTCATCTTCTCAAAACGTAATAGCTTTCCTAAATCACCTTTTACTATTTGACAGAATCTTAAACCATAAAATTAATCCTTGCCTATAGGCGGCACAAGTCACAACGACTAGTGATTACGAGAGCACAGACATTCAATCAAAGCACGCACCAGTACACAATACAATTAACACATCAAAATTTTAAAGTTGAATGGAGCAGGCAAAGGTTGAAACAGAGAGGAAAAACAAAACTAACCAAAATCAGCTTCAATGGAGTCGATCGAAAGAGTAAGGTTGGTCCCAATCAATACCACATTAGCTGCAGAGCCGCAACAACCAACCAAAAGAAGCAAAAACAAAAACGCAAGACCTGAATTCGCAGCACTCAAAGCCATGAATCCAAGAACACGAATCAGCGAGAGAGAAAAAGGAGAGGATAGAGATCGAAACGGAGAACAGATTTACGAGGGTTTAGATAAATCAATGGAAACATCAGCTTCCATCTCTCAGGAGGAAAATCTGCGTTCCTTTGATTCGCTGAGAGATACACCCTCGAGAATGAATGTGCCTGCTCCGACCACAAATCGGAAACAATGCGGAAAAAAAGTCTGATAATGATAAAGAGGATAATCCAATAAAGTAATAATAATTCTCGAATTAAAAAGAGAAAATATGGTAATTAATGATTAAAATATATTTTTACTTTTTTTTAGCGTCGGCCAGATCTGAATATTGGAAATCTGAAAATTAAATATAAATAAATAAATATATATATATATATATATATATATATGAAGAGGGTCCCTCGTACTAATTTATTATTATTATTATTATTATTATATTTTTTCTTAAAATGGCCGTACTTCCCTTGTTGCCAAGGCGATTGCTTAATAGAAATGGAGGATGAAGGTGCATTCGCTCTCACACATTTAGCTGTCTCGCACGTGCTTCCCTTCAATCAGTCCCCATCTCAATTAAATTTGCTCATTTAATATTTTTTTTGGTTAGTTAAAATAATTACTAACCAAAAAAATACGGGACAACGTCATATACTACCTCGACAAATAATTTTTTTATTTCTTTTTATTTCTTTTTTCTTTTTTTAAAATAAAAAACTGTTTTAAATTTCATTTTGTATTATTATTATTATTATTATTATTATGTTGAGTAGGAGACTTGGTCGTCTAATTTCAAATTACAAGTTTTATGTATTGTTTACTTGAATAAATAAAGTTAAATGTATATTTATTAGAGTGTTTAATAAATTATGAAGATTTAAATTTGCGAATCTAATTTTTTTTATATAATTTTAAAAGTTACGATAAATTATGTGAAATTTGAATTATTCTATTACAAAAAGAAATGAAAAAAAAAAAAACTATAATTGCTGTCGATCAGCACAGAGATTTTGTCGCCCACTATATGCCACGCACTATCTGGATTATGGGATAGTTCATTGATATATAACATAAATCAAATTACAAAAGCATTAAAAAAAAGAGAAAAAGAAAGCTTGTTTATTCTTTTATTTTATTTTATTTTTTTTGTTAGAATTCCGCTTCTAATTTGTTAATGCATAATTAACGTAAACGATTTTCTTTATTCCTTTTTTTCACTTATTTCTCTAATTTCTCTAATAATTTAAGAAGAATTACATGACTACTTTTATTGGTTACTTAGGTAAAATTTTAAGAAAAGAATATTGGCATTTTGATAATGTTGAGTTTGATTTTAAGTGAAATCAATTAAGAATAATTATGACTTGAGGAATCTAAATTAATTCATTAAATTTTTTAATTTTAATTAATACAACTTTAAAAAAATTGTCTAAATTGAGTTTTTTTATAATTTAATATTTCATGATTTCCTGTTTTTTTTTTTTTTTTAATTAAGTTAAGGTGTATATATATATATATATTTAAAAAAAAAAAAAAGGAATGGAGAGTTGGGATACAAAAAATGGTGGGTGATGGTGTTCATCATGACTCCTTTGGCTTTCACTTCGTGTCCTCTTCTTTTTTGAAATTCCATTATTTAGATATTTATTGTAAATGAAAATAATTGGTCCAACACACCCTAAAGTACTATTACACACAACAAAACAAAACATAAATCCAACCCAAAAACAATATTTATCCACGTTATTATAAACAAATATCGATTCTTTTCCCCTTATGTTCGTTAAGGAGAGATTTTCGCACCTTTATAAGAAATATTTCGTTCTCTTCTTCGATTGATATGAGATTTCATAATTTACTGTCTACTAGCAGTGAGCTTGAACTACTCCCAATAGTATTAGAGCCAGACATCAAGTGGTGTACTAACGAGTACATTGCACCTTTAAAAGGGTAAAGGGTGAGATTTCACACCAGTTAGGAGGGGGAATGAAACATTTTTTTACAAGAATATGAAAATCCCTCCTAATAGATGCATTTTAAAACCGTATGACTAATGGCAATAAGTAATAGATCAAAGCCGACAATATTTGCTATTGGTGGGCTTGAACTATTACAATCTTGAAATAATACCGCTAAAAAAACATTTATAAATAATAGAAAAAATTGTTGGGTACTAATTTATAAGTAGATGTGGAGTGGTAGCTGAACAACCCTAAAGTCACCTATTAAATCCATCTAATCACACACACTGTGCAAGACAGAGAGAGAGAGAAGAAATTTGGAAATTGATGATATCGTAGATTACAAAAACATAGTGGGAAGGCGTCACATGTAAACGAACAATTAATTATAAGAGAAATAAATAATACACATAACAAACAACACACTGATTTCAACTCCTAATTTGACGTAATTCACAAACAATTCCAGCGCTCTAACCCAATTTAACAATTAAACAAACCCCATTTCATTATCCATTTCCGATTTAACCCATCACTTCAACAAACACACACATTAATTAAACTAAACAAACGTGTAATTCAACCATCCAATAACGCCCCTCTGCGGCGGAGGCTATGGCCGCATTTTACCCACCGTTGCGGTGGTTTAGCAGATCGAACGAACTCCTCCCCCTTCTCGGACGATACACGATGGATTCCGATACGCCGCAGGTTCGTTTGCAAGAAGAGTTCGGATTCAAGAATCCGAATCGGTCGCTCAGGCTTCTCGAAACCGCTTTGCCATTGCTGCCGCTGTTCCAGAGCTCGGCAGTCGGGTCTTGCTCAGCTGCGGTGGCGGCGGAAGGTTCTTTGGAGCACTCGACGAAGGCGTCGAAGAAAGGATCTCGCTGTGAATTTTGGCGGTTTGATTTCCTCCAGTCGTGAAATCCGAAGCGCTTGGAGGACGGCAGAGTGGTGGAAATGGGAGGCAAGGGGAGGAGAGAGGTCAGAGGAGAGGCGGAATCTAGCCGAAGCCTCGCTGGAGACTGTTTCTTGGGGATTCCGGGTAAATATTCCCAGGAAAAGGGAATGCTGCCGGAGAATGATCGGATGGGAGTGGCGGCGGAGAGCGGAGAGTCATCGGGAAAATAGTAAGAACCGCGAGAGGAGGAGGAGGAGGAGGAGGAGGAGGAAGGAGAAGAAGAAGAGAAAGAACGAGTCCGGCGAGAAGATTGAAACATCGCCGCTAATTCTCTCCGATTCTTCACATTCTCTGTCTGAGAATTCGGGGAATTTGAGAATTTGAGCACACAAACACAAACCCACTTCAAGTTTCTTCAGAAATTTGTTTGTAATATATATATACCTGAATTATTATTATTATTATTATTATTATTGGGTTTTTTTTCCTTCTAAAATAAGCTTCATTTTAATTTGTTTGTCAACGCTGGTTTGTGTTTTAAGTTAATCTTAATTTAGTTTATTTGGTATCAATATATCTTTGTTATAGATTCAAATTCACTCCATTTTATTAATTACAAAAAAAAAAAAATAATGATTAAAATTTCGTGATTAGAATAATTAGTGAGGCATCAAATAATCCCATTCAACACATTAAATTCGTTACTTCAAACAAAATAATACATCCAATAAAAAAAATTTGGATCTCATAATTAGTTATTTTTTCTTTATTGACATTTCTAACCATGATTAAACTATAAGAAACTATGAGTAATTATCACGAGAGACAAATTTAACTACTCACCCAAAACCCACGTGTCAATTTCCCATTGGTCAACGGTACAGATGATGCTCTTCAATTACTGATTATTTATTATCGTTAAAATAATAATAATAATAAACATCAAGTAAAGAGGTCAAAAGATTTCATTGAGATTGAGAATTGTCCAAAAAAAAGAAAAAAAAAGAAAAAAAAAAAACAAGTGGAAGAGACAGAGCAGATCCGTATCCATCATGTGGTGAAGCCATGGTTTTCTCGCCCTACATTCCGCTAACACTGCACTTCTCTCGAGGCTCGGCTCGGCTCCCAGGATTCGCACCGGAGATGGACTCTGCGGCGGAGAGATATCCTCTCTTGCGGTGGCTCACGGCGGTTTTTTTTTCTTTTTTCGCTGTGAACTGAATATTGGGGTGGGAATATTAAAAAGAGAATATTTGGTATATTTGAAATGTGTATGGAAAGGTAGGTATTAATGAAGAAGAGGAGATATTTGGTATATTTGAAATGTGTATGGAAAGGTAGGTATTAATGAAGAAGAGGAGACTTCCAATATGGCCCCATAACACACAATATTAGGTCGTTGTCTCATCTCTCAATCATCTCTCAATCAACCCAACTCATACAAAGACACTATACACGTACCTATTGACTCACCAGTTTTATGAACGGATCCAACTTAAATAGTTTTGCTATAATATCTACAAATGGTTCTTACATAACATAATGTCAAATCACTCGGGAAGTGAAATTTTATCTATGCGTGATTAGATTCTTAGATAGCTTAGTGGTAAAAATGTTATCACGTAACATAGTGATGCATCTGTCTTGAAAATGACCGAGCTTTTTCAGTACTCTTCTCATCCACACCTTTTGACAATAATAAGAGGTAGCTACCACAAACCCAGCTTTAGTAGTGGACAAAGTAACTACATGTTAGTTTTTTGGAGGGTCAAGACATAGCTTCTTCACACAGTAGAAACACATGATTAAAAGTGGTTTTCTTGTCATCTTCATCATCTTCGGCATAATCACTATCATTGTATGTTGTCAGCTCTCTATTATCTTTATTTCCCTTTTGCAACTTACAAATGCAACTCAGTACAACCATCGAAAATAATTTTGTTCTTATAACTTTGACTTTTCTTTCAATTTTTAAAAAATGTCTCGTACCAATAGAGACAATGGCCCTCGCTTGTGTACTGGTGATATTTCTGAGTCCAATAGGACTCGACGACGATCGTATAAATGGTGTAAATTTATTGAATTTTAACATCTTTAGTTATGAAATTCACGAACTGTGTTAATGGATCATTCTTTATTTTTAAGGCTGATGGTCGTAAATTTTTTGGATTTTAAATTATTAAAACTTCCAAGGCATATGGGTTAGCGTTATTTGTCGATGAACGATTGCAGAGTTGGGTGAGAGACTTAGAAAGCATTTCAATTCAAACCAAACCACTTCCGTTATCTCCCTCCTTCCATCTCCCATCCGCCATGGATAGACACACCACTAACTAAATCAGCAATCTGGAAATCCCACTCTCAAATCTCAGATCTGTCGAGTTACTCCTCACACTTCATTTCCCCTATTTCTTGTGATCTTCTTTGTCCCTCCGAATTGGGCAAAATTGAATGAACTCCACTCTGTCCTGTTCGAGTTAGAGGAGCGCTAGATTGCTGGGATTGGATGATTGAATATGTGAATGGCTCAGTACAGGCAGTCGGGGACGGATAGATATGGACCAAGGGCTCATGATGCGCTCCATTCAACTAACAATGGCGTTGCCGATCACGTTGCGGTGGGAATTCGTACTACGCCGTATAAGCAGGCTAGGGTTCGTAGGGCAGCTCGCCCCGATAAGGGCAGAGGGATCTCGGTTGGGGCAATTATATTTGCTCTCTCGCTTGTTCTTGTCCTCACCGTTTTAGCTTATTACTATTTATTGAGGGACACCAAAGGTCTGTTTTACTTTCTCCTCTCTGGTTTTTGAGTTTTTATGCGGCGAAAAAAACATTGTAAGAAGGTAGGAGAAGAGCTTGCAACTTGCAGTATGGAATTGGAAATGATATCAGTTAGTCCTCACGCACGTGGCAACACTTTCTATTCCCCAACCCCATCCCCCTCCCCCCGACGTCCATACCTAATGGTCACTTTGAAATCACTATTTTCTATCCCACCCAGTTTAGTATGTGTTTGTTGCAGAGGATTGCTTAGTGAACTTATGTGCAATCCAGATGTTAAATCTTTTGAATAATGGTCTGTTTGTTTAGCCACGTTTTTTTGCCGCTCCAATTGTTTTGTTTGTATAGTTGATTTCTGTTAATTTCTAGTTACAGTAATCCTTATGAAATCTTGGTAGCCTTTAACTGATTGATAATAAATTGATGCAGAAATTAGCAATTCCAACGCTGAGGATGATGACTTCAAGAACGACCCTGATTTCCTTGCAAATGTTACTCGAACAGAGACAACCAAAGTCAGGTTTGGTAAAGGTTTAGTTGCACATGGCCGTGACTCAAGGTATTGGGATGGGGATGATCGAAGAAGGGACCAAGATTACAATGAGGATGCAGTGGAACATGTGCCTACTACCAACAAGGATACTGACAAGGGTGATGTTCCAGCAAAAGTGAGTGAGGGCCACAGAGAATCACTCCTTGAACATTCTCATGGACTATACAATGAAGCTGGGCGAAAGGAGCTGAGGAAGTATGAAGCTGAGTATGAGGCTTCGATAAAGACTTCAGGTCAATTGGGAAAACATGGAAATGAAGATGACCAGGTAGCTGATGAAGATGATTTGGAAAATTGGAATGACATTATTGACACAGATGATGAGTATGATAATGGAAGTGATAATCAAAATCCTTCTATGGATGAAGACAGTGATACAGAACACGAGAAAGAGGACCAATCTGATGCAGCACGTTCGACAAAGGAAGACTCTGGGAAATCATTTGATGTTGTTGAGACTGGAAAATCCCTCAATGATGACCATAGGAAATCCCTCAATATGCTTAATGGAGAAACCAAGAATTGGCAGGATGGTGAAAAAAATGTTGAGGCTTCCAAACATTCATTGGACAAGGATTATACGTCAAATTCCAAAAATTCTGATGCGGTTAACAAAAATTCCAAACATGTTAGTGTCACTAATGGTCAGCATACAAAGAGGTCAAAATTGTATCTGAGAAAGAAACCAAAGCATCGAAAATTTTCAGGTACTGCTTTCTGATAAATTGGAGGGTTTAATGTATCGTTTGTAAAACAGCTTCTTTCTAGATTTGGAGTCCATTTAACTTAGCCATATGCATCATGGGCAAGTAATGTTGATGTGCATTAAACTTAGCTTTAGTATTATACGTAGATGATCGGACGTGACATTTTACTTTTCTACTTGTTTGATAGGATCTAAATAAAATGTTCTGTATAATGATATTTTGAAACCCCAACTGGCAGGTTCGTCATGTGAGATGAAGTTCTTAAACTCTACGGCACAAATTCTTGAACCTTTAGAAAGTAAAAAATTTGTTAGATTTACTTTGCAGTACATTGAGACAGAGGAAAAGCCTAGCAATGAAGAAAAATGGATGCCTAGATTTGCAGGGCATCAAACATTGCAAGAACGTCAGGCAGCATTCTATGCACAGGATCAAAACATAAGTTGTGGCTTTGTGAAGGGTCCTAAGAGTTTTGCAAGTACGGGATTTGATCTGGCAGAAGATGATTCCAATTATATCAGTAGATGCCACATTGCCGTAATCTCCTGTATATTCGGGAATTCAGATCGCCTGAGATCACCAACTGGAAAATCGGTATAATATATATATATTTTTTAGTTAGGAATTTCAAGTAGCACTTTGCATATAATGAGTTAAATTGAAAAACGACAGATGATAGGTCCTGATCGTACAATGTACTTTTACTGCTTATCCATGATCAAACTATTGTCCAATGCATATGATGGTCTCATATTATATGTCATTGGTCATATATCACAGAATTGGAAAGCCATGCTTCTAAGGAAACTGGGTGACTACTTTTATAAGATAGATCTTGAGATGAGTATTCATTCTTTATGAAATTCCAGCTTTATCATGATTCTCTCAATGTTCTCTTTAATTGCATCTCCCGTGTTTTCCTTCCCCTGTTGATTTCTTTTCTTTCCTTGTGAACATCTTTTCCCGAATTAGCTTGTGCATGTGTGCAAGTCAAGGATCTATGAGTATGTGCTCCCAGTAATCTAATATTATTCAGACCATATGTTTCTTTTGAAATGGTAGACTCTATAGTTCAGTCCAGTTTGCCTCTGTTTCAGGTTACTCGTTTTTCAAGAAAAAATGTCTGCTTTGTTATGTTTATGGATGAAGTTACCATGGAGACTCTTTCATCAGAAGGTCAAACAGTGGATAGAATGGGTTTTATTGGCCTATGGAAGATTGTTGTGGTAAAGAATTTACCGTACACTGATATGAGAAGAGTTGGGAAAATACCAAAATTATTGGCACATCGAATTTTTCCTTCGGCAAGGTGAAAATGCAACGATGTAAAACTTGGTGCTATTATCCTTACCATAAACTCTGCTGAATTCTAATCTAAATAAATGGTTAGTTTGTGTGGCCAAGATTCAATACTTTTATCTAATATTTTGCCTACTTTTCTCAGGTATTCGATCTGGTTGGATAGTAAGTTGCGTCTTCAATATGACCCTCTCCTCATCTTGGAATACTTCTTATGGCGAAAAGGAAATGAATTTGCCATTTCAAATCACTACAACAGACATTGTGTATGGGAAGAGGTGGCTCAGAATAAGAGATTAAACAAGTACAACCATAGTATCATAGATGAACAATTTGCATTTTACCAGGCTGATGGATTGAAGAGGTTTAATGCATCAGGCACAAACAAGCTTCTTCCCAGCAGTATGTTATTAACAACCTCCTCTCTCGTTATTTTTAATTTTTTTTGGGAGTAGATTGCACGTAATTAGTGATCCCGGTTGCTCCATTCTCATTTCATTGACGTGAGTTTTTTTTCTCTGCCGACAAATGCAGATGTGCCTGAAGGATCTTTCATCATTAGGGCCCACACTCCAATGTCTAATCTGTTCTCTTGCCTATGGTTCAATGAAGTCGACAAATTTACTCCCCGAGATCAACTTAGTTTTGCATATACATACCAGAAATTAGTAAGGATGAATCCTGGAAGACCTTTTTATCTTAATATGTTCAAGGTGAGCAATCAATTTTCAGTACAAATTTATTAGCAAAGTGTCCACATGTGGCTTGTCCAAAAATTGCTCAATATGGAACCTTGTTGATTTAACAATTTCTTCAACCTGTTTTTGTAGGACTGCGAGAGACGAAAAATAGCGAAATTGTTTCGTCACAGGTCGGATGAGAAGCGAACTGTTCAGGAAATTGCAATTGAGTAAATGTGTTATATATATTTTTGAGGTTGCTGGTTTTGACATAATTCGCTTGGCCATACACTTCCTTGAGTGCTTAGTGAATATATGCATATATCGCCCTCTGGTCCGACAGTCATGGACTCTCTGCCTGCCAGTCAAAATACTCCATCAAATTTTGTAATTGAGATTTGTGGATTTTTCAGCTATCTTATCCCAACAAATTGTTGAACAGAGTTGGACGATGCAGTTACTACTAAGCATCTCCATGGAGGATGGCAGGGAGGTGGTCTAGTGTTTTAGTAATGCCAATTTTACTTTCTATTCATTGCTTCTTTTGGTGGTAAGGGAAAGCTGTTCTAAATTCATTTGTACCATTTCTGTGACAATATAAATGTGTAATTCTATATACTTTCAAGCCGATTGATACAGAGTTCAGTCAGTTCATTTGTTCATTCGAAACTGTTTGCTTCTTTTGCAAGTTTGAGTTGAGCTAATGATATACGAGGCTTTTGGGAGAGTAAAAATATTCTTCTATTTCCAAAAACAAATAGGTTACAAGAGGATATATCCCCATGTCCAAGCTCTGAGCATCCTGCGAAAGCTATGAAAAAACAGAAGCTTTTTGAACACCTTCATTATCACTACCACACTCGCCATCACCGCCCACACAATTTGTGAAAATTTTGTGAAAATATTAGAACAGTAGACATTGTTGATGAATATTTCATTTGTTTCTTCCTCATATTTGCTGTTGTTGCAAACTGTCCACCCACACAAGAAATGTGACATGGTATGATGATTTGGGCAATGCTAGAACGAATTTCTATTAAATCAAGAAAGAAGTGTAGAAAAAGTGGGGGAGTACATGAGTGAAGTATAATCAGTATGTATGTAAATGGTCCTTCCAACTTGCTATGCCAAGCCATTCTATGAGCCACACATCCCTCAGAAAGTCTATTTCTTTGTGAATACGAATGAATGATATGATATAGTATATATAGAACAATGGGTCAAAAATTGCAACCCACGAAGAGGTTCCTAACAGAAAAAATGGGACTTCCAAATCATTTTCCTCTAAGAAACGAGATTGATTACCGTCTGTAGTCCAACCAGGCTTGCATTCCCCTTCAAATCTATCAACAATGTTCACGATCACAAAGCCAGTGGCTGCCGTACCTTTCCCCAAGATTTGTGCACAAAATGTGACATGATGATAAGAGTGAATTCATAAATGGCGGCAAGTTTAGTCATGACTGGCTAATCTTATCACAATGATGTTTCACGCTGAAGTGGCATGGCTTCGAGCTCACGACCATCTTCTACGTGTTTAGAATGTCGCATCGAAAAAGATGGTGTCGTTGAAGAAGCTGTAATGAAACAAAACTTCAAATATGAGATGTTTTGAAACTGATATGATATTAAAACAATGGAAGGAGGAACTGAGGACCCACCCTCAACCATATCCTTTGTTCTGTGAAGAAGAAAAGTACCCGCGAGAATCGTCACAAAACCACACATCTGCGTGAAAATTTGAATTGCTCCCTGTCGATCCCAATCCTGAGGGGAAGTTAAGGAACAGGCTAATCAGCGTCAACAACGAAAATTTATCCCGATGTGTCAAAAAAGTTTTAAGAATAAACATGAAATATAATTAAAAAGTGCAACTTGCATGCCTTTTAGAAGTATAATAACGAAAAAAATGATAGACCCCTAAATACTATTGAAAACATATATTTACAAATAATGAAAATAAAGTCCCTATCATTTCATCAAGTCCTTTTCTTTTTATTTCCAACCGCCTGAATTTTTTTGTTCCAATGAATCATAGATAAAGTTAATTATTTGATTTGAAAGCAAGAAAAAAATCGAAACAGCAAGGAACATAGTCATAAAAACAATTATTATATTGATTCCTATGATAAGGCAAAAGATGATATGGGTTCAATGTGTCATTCGTCATTATTATTCTACCAACTGATTAGAATAGTTACAATCGGTATCAGAGAAAATCAAGTGCCCCACTCCACATTAACAATTGAAGGCTTATTGATTTGTTCTAGAAAGGAATGAGGCATGTCGTAGGAAGAAATGTGAATCTTCAGTCGTATTTCTCCATTATTTGCTATTGATACGATATCATCTAAGCTAGACCTAAAATTGGGTCATCACCAAAATCTAAGAGTGGGAAGTACATAAGACAAGTTGGTGTTCTGAAGGCATTCTTCTTTACGCAGGGAATTGGAATGACCAAATTGGACATGGGCATCTGAGTGTCCTATTCATCGTTTTTAGAAGCACCAATTAATGCCAGCTTCAAGGAGTGTCTTTTGCTAGAGAAGAGTTGGAGTATCTAGGGAAACATCGTTTTAGAACGGGGAGCGGCTGCAGAATAGCAGAAAGTGAACTCAATATTGGATTGGAACTTTCTGGCTTGAGTTCTTTCAACTACAACCGTTACAGCTCAAGAGAAGTACCTTTTTCCATCCACACTCCGATGGAATCAGTTGGGGTCATTTTCTTGGAACCTATTTGCATTGCCTTGTGTTCGATGGAACTGGATATTTCTTATGGTTGTTGCTACTGTTAGGATTGCACAAGTACATGCTGGATCTAGATGAAAGAACATGAAAAATTAAAGAGAGAAAACACAAACATGAGGAATAAAAGGGAGAAGACACAAGGAGAAATATACGTGGAGACACCGAAAATTGGAAAAACTCCATGGCAGCTATGGTTTATGGTTTATTTGATAGATAACTTCCAGTAGCTATAGATGAGATAATCCATGAAAAAAACTAAATCAGAGAATATAAAATTCTATCCAAGAAACTAGATAAAATTCTATCTTAGAAACTAGATAAAATTCTATATGAAGAATTTTCTAAAAAAAATTCTATATCCTAAACATTAGGCTCCACAACTTAACAATTCTCCCACTTGAAAACTCATCCGGTTAACCTAAAAAATTCATTGTCAAAAAATTTTCCTCGTTATAGTTTAGATTACATGTTTAGAATCATTCAAGCTTGACTTGATCAATATTGCTTGTGGAGTGATTCGAATCTCAAACAAGTTTTTTTGTCTTGAGATATTTGATCAATAAGGTAATCCGAATCTTACTTTCCCTTGGGGTGATTCCATATTACATAGAGACACCGAAATTTGGAAAAACTCCATGGCGGCTCAGATTTATTTGATAGATGACTTCTTGTAGTCATAGATAAGATGATCCGTTAAAAAAAAAACTAAATTGGAAAATAGATAAGATTCTATCCTAGAAACTTTCTAAAAATTCGATCTTAGAAACTAGATAAAATATAATGATAGACCCACTGTGCATTATAATACCTACATTAGAAGAGTAAAAGGCAGTAAGGAGAGGGAATTAAAGTACGCAGGGAACTGGCGGCATTGATAGACGAGGAAGCATAGTTTGGTGCTTCTTTACATGAACAAAGGCGCTAGTAGTGGGCCTAAAGGAACTGGTTAGTTATGATGAGTATGTATGAAAAGGCAGGAAAGGATAGGGAGGATTTACTTGAATCAAAAGCTATTTTGGAGAGTCAGGGACACTGGAGCTTCACTGTGACTTGGCAGTAGAAGTTTCTCTGTTCTATTAAGATAGTTATCACAAACTTGAGAAAAAAAAAAAAAAAAAAAAAAAA
>NW_019268518.1:7543367-7543754 GCF_002738365.1 Cucurbita moschata
ATAGTTATCACAAACTTGAAAAAAAAAAAAAAAAAAAAAAAGACGAAAACTGCTTTTACTTATAATCCAGAATCTTTTGCAATTATGCAGAAGCTTCTCTTTTCCTTGAGCATTAGGCATGGCAAACCACGAGAAATGTTTTAACTGGATTACATACTTCTGGATTTATTTCAGATCAGACGTATCCACATGTAGCTACTTTTATACTTCAAAGTATTTTAAGGGCCTTGTACTCAATTCATAGCATATTGAAACCGGTAATCATGCATTCCTGCAGAGCCAGTCTCCAACGTTCTCACAAACCAACAGTCAAGCAATTACCTCATTTTCGTGTTCTTTCGACCGTTAAGGTTTTTTTTTTTTTTTTTTGGGGGGGGGGGGGGGGGG
>NW_019268518.1:7544117-7551141 GCF_002738365.1 Cucurbita moschata
GGGGGGGGGGGGGGGGCGGGTAGAAAAAGCTAGCTTTCATTTGAGAAAAATGAAGAATCTAAAGAGCACAACAAATAAAGGAAAGTCCACGACAACATGACAGGAACTAAAAACAACGGCCTAACTACAAAGCAATGTAGATATGAACATATTACATAATAAGCAGGCTGGAGAATTGACTTATTACTAGTAGCCTCCATAATTGAATGAAATCAGATAACGGCCGTATACAACAGTTAACACTATTCGAAATTTTGAAGAAAAAAAAGCTGCTCATCCAAAGCAACTTTGATTTCCCCAAGAATTTACAACACAGACACAAATCCATGCACAAAAGAATACGAATATTTGTCAAATTCGCAAGTGAAAATATTGAACATCATACGTGCATTGCCCTCTTATATATTTATCCGACGGAGGAAATTAATAATGTTTTATGAAGCCAAGGAAAAACAAGAGCTATGTCTTTACCTTAAACATAATTATGCTAGCCAAAATGGTCAATGATGTAAACATCACGTAGTATGTAGGGGACACGACAGCTGTGTTGAAAGTATCAAGAGCCTACAATAATAAACTACCGTCAGAAAATTTTAATTTCTTTTTTAAAAACCTAATCAGGATGGTAAATATAAATTAAGTATATTGTTTCATCTCTTCCAGGTTATAGCCTGATAGTTTGCATCCTCAGTCAATACATCTGAATAGAAAATTTATATATACAATTAGCTGATATAACAAACTAGCCTGACTAGTGACCATTACAAAAGTTTCAGGAATTCATTTCAATGTTGTACAAAAGTACAAAAGAACTTCGCGAAGGATCTGCCAACTTCCACCCTTATAGCAAGCTGGAAGTAGCAATCACCAATGTATATCTATAACTACCCAACTATATCGTGTCAACTGCCGGACAATTAAACTTGTCAACTAGTTAAGGTATCCCTCAAAAGTGGTTAAATAATTTATTTCATGCTTTCAAATAAAAATATTGTTTAGATGGGCCCTTCCGAGTGAGGGAGAGATGGATACCTTATTTAGATAATTCATTTGAATGATCACACAAATAATGACAACCATTGCGAAGGCCCAGGTTTGAGGATATGTTAACTGATTCATTCCAGAAAATGTTAACTTCAGGGCAATTCCAAGTGCCTTAACACTCATAACCTGTCAAAACGGCTTCAGAAACTTTACATAGATCGGTGTAAGAACTAGAAGAAAAAACACAATTGAAACGGACAAACATACCGAAAGTGAGCCCACAATAGAACAAACCCCTATGTAGACTATCACATATGTCTGCCCATAACGAGGCACAAAGCGGGTTATGAGTACGAGAGTTGTGGCTACCATCAAAGCAACATACAAAAGGAAAGCTACAGAAAACACGCATATGTTACATTAAGGAAAGAAGGCGTCAAGGTATTTGATATTCGCACAAAAGTTTTTTTAAAAAAAATTAGACATGGTAATAGAAATAGAATGTCCTTTAGTGTCTGTCTACCTGGTTCTGTCGCAAGATCCCACACTTCCTTGACAGTTTCTATCTCACGCTCTTGAGGTGCATGAAGAACAATCGTAGTTGAACCCACAACACATAACACACAACCAAGTATACCAAAAATGTTTAATCGCTCCCCTAATATAACATGAGCAAGAGCAGCACTGCGAAAAACATGCCACAAAATGGTAAAAACACAGTGAATGTCAAATTGCGTTAACAACAACAATAATGACAGGTTGTCCTCTTGCCTGATAATTATACTCAGTGCACCGAGGGGAGTTACCAGGATAGCCGGTGCAAATGCATAAGCTGCAAAATTAGCAATTTCACCTATAACCACTGACAAATGAAAAATGTTTCTATTAGCAAATCTTTCAAACGACATCCTAAATAATTTCGTATCAGCCAAAGCCCTGTAACACATTAAAACACAGCAGCAACCACGAAAATTAGAGAAACGTACTGGTTATCATGCCGACCCACCATAATGGTTCATACAAGTAAGAATAACCGCCAGCGCCTGGCAGGGAAAAGTTGAGAATAAGTAGGGCAAACCGACATGGATCCAAAATAAATTGATATTCCATAAAACCACCAGTCTTTATCACACATGAAACAAGATACAATGTCAGAAAAGAAGAGATGATAAAAAGCGGATTACCTGCCCTTACACCAGAAGACCCTGCTATCTTCAAGCCTTTCTTCTTGACAATGAAGCTGGCACCAATGAAGAAACTGGAAGACAAAGCTAAGATCAAACCCTTGATGTTACCATTCGACATACCCTTGTTGGAGTCTCTCCAGGAGCTCTCTGAACTCGAAGCCGGCCCACTAACCGCCATAGGTGAAATTGGACGAGCAGTTGATAATAACTCATAAATCCGAAAGCTTCCATTCCATACGATCCATGCAAGCTCAATGTAGCCCCATCAAATCCGTGATGCAAATCGGAATGAACGCGGTTCGAAGCGCTATCATCGGAAAGACAGATGGCCGGAGGGTTCGAGATGATGAGAAAGAAGTTTGGATTGTACAGTAATGGAGATCAAGGAAGGAAAGCGGGAGAGAAACGTAAAGCGGGGGAATGCGAGATAGATGAGAAAGAGAGGAGAAGGTGACATACAAAGAATGAGATCTCTCTTTTGGTTTCGTGGAAGTGCCCAACCGTTATTCTTCTTCATTCTCGTTTCCAAACGCCTTCCGAGACAAATTTCGTTACTAAATATTCTTATTCTATTAAATCATATTTATAATAAATATATTATTATTTTTTATTTTTCATCTCACATAAGAAAGCTATGAAGTGTGAATTATTGTTGAATTATGTTTAATTTAGCAAAATTAAAAATCCACAAAATAAAAAAAAAAAAAAAAAAAAAAACCATTTTCAGATTAAATGAAGTTATCGACTTTCGTTCATATTTCCAATTTTCCGCATCGTTTTTTCGTTTCCTGATAGGACCCGTTCTAGAAATGGCTGAGGCGAGCGCCAACATAGGCCTTAATATTCCGCCATTTTTGAACTCTACTTCGCCTACTTCCTTACCGTCGAGGACTCTGAAAGCCGCCGAGTCGGTAAGAACAACCAAAGCCAAATCATGGAGAACCAAGCCATTGAAGCTGAGTGTCTTCGCGGCATCTTCTCGTTCTACTTCTTCGGGTTTTAAGCAAGCAGAAGACGGAAAATTGCCACCAACAATGGAAGCTGATAATCCAAGAAAGGGAAGGGTCTTTTTCCTGGACGTAAATCCTCTCTGTTATCAAGGCAGCAGACCTAGTTTGCACAATTTTGGTCGCTGGGTTTCCATCTTCTTCGAGGAAGTTAGCCGTAGTGATCCTGTTATTGCCGTAAGTGCCATTTTATCTATATTGCGTTTATTATCAATAACGGCGAGCGCATAAGCTGTCTGATTTTTTACACTTTTATACATACACACACACACACACACACACACACACACACACACACACACACATATATATATATATACACGCTGCTTCGATTCTCGTGGATTCCGGTGCCGATGTCTGAACTTATTAATTTCTCCGACTGTCTGCTTGTAATTCGTTTATCTGTTTGATTGCGTGCTGCCATTTTTTGTGCTATCATACATGACAACTTCAATCTACAAATTAACCGAGTGAGATGAAGTAAACATTATCTCATTGACTGATATCTGGAATGGGAATTACATACGGGGTTCAGTGATTTGATTGCCTTGATTATTTATAGTGACGCAACTTTGAAGATCTTGGAAATTTTTACTTGATGGAATTAAACTCTCAGTGATTGAAGTTGTTTTTAAATTGGTTTATGAAAAAATTGGTTAAAGGCCAGCAGTTGACCCAAATGTTTTTAGAACTGACAGACATCTGTTCAAATTCTTGATGATGAAAACAAGAGCATATCTCTATTTATTTTTATAACACGGACCGTTTCTCTTCGTTTAATTATACATGATTGTAATGTTGGCGAGGAGACTTGTGAAGGGACGTCCCATGATAGAGGGTCTTGAATTTCTGTCCAGAATTTATGAGTGATTTTCTTAAATGACTTAAAACTTGGTTTTGTTCAAGCAGTGCTTTCTAAGGCTTCTATTTCATTTTCAAATTTGGAATGTCGAGTGACCGCGAGGTCTATTTGTTGCGTAAGCAACTGCTTGTGGCAATCACAAGATCAACTAATTGAGAATTAAATATGACTCGCTGCCTGCCCTCCAGTTGAATAACGTTTCTAGTGCAGGAAGAGAGGTAAAAGATTTGGATTTCACTTGCTTTCATGCCGTTTGGGCCCAATGCTTAGTGCAGTGAGCAAATGTTAAGATCACACCGCCACCTCTTG
The DNA here is from genome assembly GCF_002738365.1 of Cucurbita moschata. NCBI lineage: Eukaryota > Viridiplantae > Streptophyta > Magnoliopsida > Cucurbitales > Cucurbitaceae > Cucurbita > Cucurbita moschata. Next base: position 7,548,467 of record NW_019268518.1, read on the forward strand.
GGCCTAGTGCTTACTGCAGAAGTTCTGAGAAGGAGATCTTCATTTCTATTTGAAGTGTAAATATTGGAGTATAGTGATTCTGGCATTATTTTTTTGCTTTATAGTTGGAAAAAGTTAAGTTCGTTACTTGGGAATGGATGTACACAACCACATATGGCTGCAATTCGATTTACTTTTCAATGATGATTTGTGCATCAACTTTCTCTTAACTCTAGATACCCCATCCCTGCTAGCTTTGTAACTAAGGTATTATCATTCTCTTATTTGTACTGTCAAATAGCTAGAGATCTGTCTTCATTTGAGACTTGTTTTCATTGAATAGATTTTTCTTAATATAGAAAAGGTTATCGGAATCAGTAGAATGCAATATTTCTCGAACTCATCAAATTAGTATTGGCTCCGCAGGTTATTGATGGGGAAGGAGGTAGTGAGCATCGCAGGCTGTTGCTACCCTCATATAAAGCACATCGGATAAAATTCACTAGACAATCATCTTCACAAAGATTTACAAAGGGAAATTCTGGAAGGTCATATCAAGTGATAAGAGATGCTCTCAGAAGCTGTAATGTGCCCGTAAGTGAATTTTGTCTAAATAGTTTGCGACATATTTGCAGAGTAGCTAATGTAAATTGCAGAAAGCTGCTACTATTCAGGACCAATGTGGTTGCTGTTTGAGTATTAAATTTCGAAGGGATGAATGTTCTGAATAATTAAGACTTATTTTTTTCATGCTAAGAAGCTATATCTTGCAGGTTATAAAGATCAAAGGTCACGAAGCAGATGACGTTGTCGCTACACTTGTGGAACAAGTTTTGCAGAGAGGGTTCCGGGCAGTAATAGCCTCTCCTGATAAAGATTTCAAGCAGTTGATTTCAGAAGATGTCCAACTCGTGATGCCTTTGCCAGAGCTCAACAGATGGTCCTTTTACACCTTAAAGCACTACCTTGCTCAGTATAACTGTGATCCGTGCTCTGACTTGAGTCTTAGTAAGTACTGTCTGCAAACATAGAATGTAGAAACCATTTAGAAAGAGAAGCACAGACATTTATACCATTTTCTTATCATAAAGTACACAACACGTGCAATCATTGACCAAAAGGAAATAAAATGAATATTGAAGTTTGATATAATGATTTATCGCATAGGATGCATAATGGGTGACGAGGTAGATGGCGTTCCGGGAATCCAGCACGTTGCTCCTGGATTTGGTCGAAAGACTGCAATGAAGCTCTTAAAGAAACATGGTTCTTTGGAGAATCTACTCAGTGCTGCTGCAGTAAGAACTGTGGGCAAACCATATGCACAAGATGCACTTACAAAGTATGCCGATTACCTCCGAACGAACTACAAAGTTCTAGCCTTAAGAAGGTAATTCCTTTCATTTTCCCACTTAACCTTATGCGTGTCCTTGAATTGTAGCTAATTTCTTGACTACATTTTACTGGCTTTTGGTCATATTTTTTAACAGAGATATCGATGTTCAATTTCGAGAAGAGTGGTTGGTTGACAGAGACCGACAAAATGATTCGACTATTTTATCTAAGTTTGTAGAAAACAATGACAGAAACTCACTTGCCGAACAAGGAAACAAGTGTAAATCCCCCTCTGAATGAATACATACAGGTAAAACTAGCTTAGGCTTTGTTAGAATATGATTTTATGCTTGGAAATATTCATACCTGCTTACTGGTATTCTGCTAGGGTGAAAAGTGTGTTATTCCTTTTCTCCTGATACACTGTGGAATCAAGCTAATCCATATGCAATAGAAGGGCTCACTGTGACATTCATTTGTGCAGGCAGAACGATGTGGTGAGATGATTAAAAGATGCTCATCCAACATGCTTTAATAAAATAGGTAACATTGATAGTGGATATGGATTTGGGCAATCCAATTAGAGGCCATAAAACTGTAGAATTCCTCTGTTTCCATAGATTCATCCAAACCACTCTTTAGAATCGTCCCAATGATGTTAAACGATAACGTTTCAAACTTTGGTAAACGAAGCATCTAGTTAGACTTTAAGCAGCAGCTTGATTTTTGGTCAAAATCAGCCGAGTTGACAAATTGGGTTTAGCTGATATTTTAGTCCAAACTGATTTTTGAAAATGAAAATGCCCGCTTGACCAAAACTATCTTATTAACTAATCAAAATTGAACCAATTTGAGACCAACAAAATTTGATAATCCGACTCTCGTCTGTTACTGAATATATACACATATATGGTAGATAATCAGCTAGAAAGGAAAAGAATCAACTGTGGGAAAAGAATGACATGTATGCCTGCGTGGGATTATGGATAAATAAATGATGGAAAAGTAGTGCAAACAATGTGCTGTAGTATATATATATATACCCATTCTTGGGGAATATCCTCCTTAGAGATGGACAGCCCTAAATACCAACAAAAGCAACACTTTTTCCCCCTTGAGACTTCGATTTCTGATATATATATATATATATATTGTATTTTGAGCACTTGAACCACTAAATCTAATTAAGCTTATTCAAATAAAATAGAAAAGTCTATCAGAAGTCAAACAAATAAAAATATGCAAACTAATAATTAATTATTTAATTTCATAAGCCACTCTATTATTAAATAATTTTGGATAATATGATAATAGTAAATATGGGCAAAAAAAAAAAAAAAAAAAAAAAAAAAAAAAAAAAA
>NW_019268518.1:7551548-7603254 GCF_002738365.1 Cucurbita moschata
GGAAAAAAAAAAAAAAAAAAAAAAAAAAAGAACAGAATATTGGTGGGTGGTGTTGTGGAAAATTGTTTGAAAGTTATTCCTGGGACAAAAAGAAAAAGCAAAATATATTACGAGTAAGGCCGGGGCAGGGGCAGGCCATGGAAATTGGAAATTACCCGCGAGAGATGGCCACGCTTAAAACCACACAACCCGCTTACCAAACCAAAGCTGATTCCTCCATGGCTTTCAAAACCTGAGCCTTCCTCCTTCCGACAAACTTCAAACTTCAAACTTCCATGGCTTTTCTTCCCCACCTCTTCCCTTCCCTCTCCCTTCTCTGCAAATCTAAACAAAATCCTCTTCTCTTCTCTCAAATCAGGGCTTCTTCTTCTTCTTCTTCTTCTTCCTCTCTCCCCCTCACCAGCCTCCACTCCCCGCGGCCTCTTCTCCAGGGCCCTCAACTCGCCTCTCCTTCTGCTTTCCCCGATTCCCGCTCCGACGACCGAAGAGACGACTTCTATGTCAATCTCGGCCTCGCTGTCAGGACGCTTCGCGAGGACCTTCCTCTCATCTTCGCCAGAGACCTCAATTACGACATTTACAGGTGTACTTTTCTCTCTATTTCTGAGGCTAATTTATGATCCTCCGCTCTTTCGCCCGTCTTAACTTTGGGGGTTCGATCGTTTTCAGGGACGACATAACGTTTATTGATCCTCTCAACACGTTCAGTGGGATTGAGAGGTACAAATTGATATTCTGGGCGTTGAGATTTCATGGTAGAATTCTGTTCAGGGAGATCGGGATTGAGGTGTACAGGATTTGGCAGCCTTCTGAAAACGTTATCTTGATTCGGTGGAATTTGAAGGGCGTTCCTAGGGTTCCATGGGAGGCCAGAGGTGAGTTTCAGGGCACTTCGCGGTTTAAGGTGGATCGAAATGGGAAAATTTACGAACACAAAGTGGACAATTTAGCATTCAATTTCCCTCAGTCACTGAAACCGGCTGCGTCGGTGTTGGATTTGGTTACTGCGTGCCCTGCTAGCCCCAATCCCACGTTCTTGTGGGGAACGGAGGAATTGCATTGCTCTTCCTGGGTGGAGCTTTATCAGGCAGTAAGAAGAAGTGTGGGTGGAGAAGGCTATTTGATTACACAAGATGGATTTCTCACATGTTCATAGAATATTTTATAAATATAGATTCCACTAAGCCATTTTAAATATCGATAGCAAGCCAATAGAGTTAAAATGAAACAGCATTTGAGTGGAAATAGAAATGACGAAGTCCAGAATGTCCTACTGTCGTGTCTCTGCTCTGTCCACAATATTGTGAAGCAAATGAAAACATTGCAAGTCTTCTTTATCATAGATATCCGAGGAATCTCTGGGTTTATAATTATGCGTATAGGGATGAGATTATGTGAATTGCAACAAGTAGAGTTCTTTGTATCGCAATTCTTGAGTATCAGGAGCTCAAGGTAAAATGCTAACAGAGTTAAATTACAGGACAAAATTCTTTTACCTCTTGAAAAACAGAGCCCCTGAATCTATCTATTTTAAGAAAATGGGTTCACAATTATGCTGAATTCCTGGGAATGAGGGGTTTGATAGGGGAAAGAGATCTAATTTCAGGTGCAGAACTGGGAAAGAGAGTATTCAACTTGTGCATTAGGACATCTGATCTTGATGGAATCTCATTCAGAAGGAATTGTTGGACGATTGGTTTTTTGAACCACTCCATCACAGAATCTCCTGTTGCCCTCAGAACCACCTTACTAACCTCAAATGGGGATTCCACAGAGCTCAACATTTGAGCGATCACAAGCTTCAAAGTAGGTCCAGTAACCAATTTTATGCGCCTTGGAACTATACCATAATACAACATTCGCTTCCTGAAGCGATGGAGCGTGTGCACGACTGCTATAAGGGCAGCTCCGACTGACAAGTTCCTAACATCGAGTGACCAGGCGATGTGTTGATCAAAGACTATGGCCTTTGGAAAGAGCTTATTCTCATAAGCGACCTTCCAAATGCATCGAGCTCGATTTATTTGTCCCATTAGAATGAGATAGTTGAGGAGGACATTCACAAAGTATCTTGCACTGCTCTCTTCCAGCTCATAGTCGATGCTCTGGAAAAACTCCCTCACAAAAGACAAAACCGGTTGTTTCCTTTGTTCTGGTCCAGTGAACAGTCCACTCAAGAAAGAGTGAGCCTTATGTCTGGTAGCACTGAGGATGGACATCAAATATCTCTCATTGTGCTCTTCTTGACACCTTACAAGATGGGCCAGAATGGATGTGTAAAGTATGAGATCAACTTTTGCAGCAGAGTCTACATAGGATTCTAAGAGAGGCTTAGCTGACTCGTACATACCTTTCTTCATACATGACTCAAACAATTGCCTGAGAATGAAGTTATTAGTTCTTATTCCAGACGAACCCATGAACTGAAGCCACCTCAAAGCAGCATCGGTATGGCCTTCCTTGATATACACCATCAATACATCACTTGCACTCACATCAACAGAGAATCCCATGGCCTTCATTTCAAGTAAAACTTTGGCAGCAATGTCAATTAGCTTCTTATTAGCCAGGAGCGTCAATAAAGCAGTGTATGTACTTAGCCCGAGTCTCAAGCCTGCATTAGTCATAGAGTTGTAGAGTTTCATGGCAGGATCTACTTGTCTCGATGCTGCGTGCATTTCCAAGAGACAGCAGTAAGTAGATGGAGTGGGAAGAAATCCAGCTTTCTCCATTTCGGTGAAGATAGACATAGCAACGTCAAGTTTCCCTGATTTAGCATGTGACTCAACGACTATAGAGTACAAACCAAAGTTCGGCCTAAAACCTGCCCTTTTCATCTCATCCCAAAGCTTGAGAGCAGTATCCAACTTCCCAGCCTTCACATGTGACTCAACTAAAGAAACGAACATCGATGCAGGTGGTCTGAGCTCTAGCAGCTGCATTTGCATGTAAATCTTCATCGATGTGTCGAGCCTCCCAGCTTTCCCCATAGAATCCACAAGGGTTGTAAAAACATTTAGGCCAGGACGAAAATTCCTCTCTTTCATCTCTTGAAAGAGCTTCATTGCAGCATCCAGACGACCTGATTTTGCCAAGCTTGGTATCATCAACTCAAAGGTAGATGCATCCAAAGAACACCCTGCTCCTTCCATGCTCTCGTATATCTCGAATGCCTTGTAAGGCAGACCCTTGTTTAAGAACAAGGTTATAAGCGAATTGTATGTTTGGGTATCAACTTTGAAACCTGAATCATGAATCTTCTTGAAACAACAGAAAGACACTTCCAATTTCTCAGCTTTAGCCAAATACTGAATCACACGATTATACGCACTGAATGACACAGTCCCATCACTGCTTAAATCACGAACAATCTCATCAAACAGCAACTGAATGGCATCAAAATCTCTATTCCGATTCAACCCATCAAACAACAACCCATAGCATTCATCGTTAGGTGAATACCAGGACTGCCTCTTAGCCCAACGAAACAAACTCAAAGAAGCCTCAGCATCATTGATAACCTTCAATGCCTGAGTGATGTGTGTCATATTAGGAACAAATTGGAGTTTTTCAAGCTGGGATTCCAACTCCGGTCCCCATTTCCACCTCCATACGATCTCAACTATCTTAGCAACAGCCGAGGCATTCAGAAAAGGCTTTTTGAGTCCGCCCACCATTACATGGTCATCCAGACCTGGTTCAACTGACCGAACGCCTTTACCGGAGAAAATCACACTTCCAGACTCATCTAGATACTCTATATTCTCAGTCCACTCGCTAGACCCATTGCCACTGCTCTTTTCAGAAGAATAAGATCTGATAAAACTACGATTATGGAAAACATACGCCTTTTCGGATAACTCAGAGTTTCTGGAATTTAAAACAGATGGCGTTTCGCGACATGAAATGGGCGCTTTAAACCATCTTCCCTGGAAGAGGAAGGAAGTCGGCAGAATAAATCGACGCTTGCGTAGGGAATAGGACCCGAGAAGCAGTTGTACAGCACGAAAAGAAGGCATACTGGAATTGGATTGTTCCCTTTCCTCGAGGGTCAAATTGAATGAAGAACTAGAATAAGAGAAATTTGATCACGTACCGGTATGCTTGTGCGCCGAGCTGCGAGAATCTGCTGGTTTACTTGAAGGCATTTTTGCGAACAGGTTGTGGGCGTCAGTAGGGGGGCGGCAACGAAGTCGTGTTTGGAATTGTGGGTTCAAAAGATTGGGTCGATTCGAATGCCTAAAGCCGGCTGAAGTGAACACTGAAGGAGAAACTCTGGTCTGCTTCTGCTTCTTCTTCTTCTCATAAAGACTGGACTGGACTGGAAGGATCAATAAGCTGCGGGTCTAAATCGGCTTGATAGCGTTCCCTTCCGCCTCCTTTTGACAAGCAACCGAGTTTGGACTTTGCCAAAATTCACAACTCTGTAGCCCAACTTTATAGTGGAGTTTCGGCTACATATATGGTTTGGACCTTTATGTATGCCCAGCCCATTATATTTTCAGTTTCGTTCTAATATTTGAAGTTCTTTAACAAAATTTAATGGGATAAACTTTCGTTTAATTCCTAATTTCATACCAAACTTTCCAGAATTATTCTATTTTAATTTCAAATATTTGAACTTGTTATATCTTTTTTTACCTCTACAATGGTTTTATTTTCATGTTTTGATCTCTAAACTTTAAAAATACAACTATTTTGGTCTCTAACAAATTGATAATATGGCTTCAAATATATTAATAAATCTACAATTGATAAGATATATCTTTGACCAAGTAATATACGATCAAGGGGCAAGCAAAATAGTGGTGTTTTATTCAAATTTATCAACTATAAAATAAGTGTTTAAAAGTTCAGAGACAGGAGAGAGCGACATTAAATATCTTAGAAAAACCATAAAACACTAACCCTGTCCAAATGTCTCTCTGTCTGTCTGTTCCAAGTTGAAGGCAAAACCTCTCTTTGAAGAACAAATTATAAACATTTCACTCTAATGTAAGCCATTGTTCCTATTTCTCTTCTAATTTGAAACAGAAATCTTACAACAAAACGTGTTTCTTCCAATTTGATGGAGGGGAAAGGGCTGTATTGAGTTCCATGGGAAAAGTTTGTTTACAGTGACACAGGTAATGAATGTAATATCTTCGAACTGAAATGTGATAGATGAGTAAAGCCACAAGCTCGAGCATCGACCTGAGATTTTACGAAGAACCAAAGTTGTGCACAACCGAACATAAACACAGGCTGCAACCTGCAATAAGAAATATTGTGAACAACTAACATTTTGTGAATGGAAAATGTGATGCATAAAAAGAAGCTCAGAGAAAAGAAGGTGCCGATTTTGGCTTCAGCTTGCTTACACTCATTATGCTATCTTCATTTCTTGCTCTTAGTTCTGATTCCCTCAACCTTAAAAAGTTCTTGAAAATTTTCTAATTTCATACATAATTGAAGAAATGGACACTAGGTCCTTGTTTAGAGCAGAGCCACCGACGATCCTCTTTATACAATCCGTGAGTCTTGTGTAATAAAGGAGGAGCTGAGTCAAAGCCGCCCTAAGAATTTCCATTCCACACAAGAAATTACTGAAAGAAGTGATGACATCTTTGTGCATCAGCTCAATTGCAGCTTTCCATCTGCTCGCGAAGTCCTTTACAAGAGGCTGTATTTCAGCCACAGTAATTGGTCGGTCAGGATTAGAACTGAGGTCCTCCGCTGAAAAAGAGAATATTTGATAACTTCATCACTTGAATAAGTAACAGAAAGTCAAAATAAAATTGTTCCAAGTACTTACAGCCGCGGGTTTTCACGAACTTGATAAGTTCACTGAAATGCTCTGCCAAGAGTTCTTCCTGCATGAAGGTATTCGCATCTTTATAGGACTCGCTAATAAAGAAAAAAAAAAAAAAGAACATATATTTGTGGGGGGCAAACGGTTTATAAGCAGAAGGCATGTGCAGATCACATAGGTATATTGGATATTTTTTTGACAGGTCGAGCCACTTCAGGCGATGTAAAATTATATAATATTTACAGATTTGTGGTAGCTAGTCTTCATCTCACAAAAGTTTTGATGATCAATTTTTTTCATTCAGTTACAAGACACTAAGCAATATTAGTTATATGCAATCAAATATCAACATCAGCAATGCAATTACGTAATTAAAAAACCATGCTAGGACATCACAATCAGCATGTTACTTGCCACAAACAAGGCTGTGTTGCTCTTCAGAAGATCCTCAAAGTGCACCAGAATTTTCCCACCTTCCGGACCAACTTCCTGAAATGAAAGTAACACCAATAAAAATTCTCATTGAAGGACATTCTTTATAGAGCTATTAACAAACTCATGTGGTGCCTGACTCGAAGGAAAAACTGAAAAAAAATAATCTTAACCAAGTAGTTCGTTCTATTTCCTCAACGAGGGCATAAAAATTATGTGAACTCTGTGAAGCAATGTTCTTTTTTTGAAAAGAAATATAGTGACTGAACAAGAAAAAATACTGCAAGGCAGGATCAGGATAAGTTGCCACACATGTTATAGTCTTTCTAGCTTTATGTAAAATTACGGATTGACATTACCTACTGCCTTTATTCTCCATTGATTTCATTAGAAAAAGAGAAGCCTTGAGAGCGGATCCTAACCTTCAAGACAGAAATTGTCATATCGTAGTTGTTTATGAGAAATACTGTCTGCGATTTTGATTTTGCAAAGGTTTTGGCAAGCTTGATAAGCAAATCATCAATTGCCATTCTTAGCCGCTCCAAGTTCAAATCAAGCTGCAAACATGGCATTGTGTATGCATAATAAGTATCCGACTAATTAGGCAGTGAAAACCTGACAAAAAAGTAAAGACATCCCATTATTGTGTCTCCTATCTACCTGTCCTTCTCCATATTCGACATTCAGATGCATAAGTGAAGCTGTAAATTCAGCATATCGCCTCATGACATAGTGAGGATGGACATCATCCTCCCACAATGTCTTCACATTTGCATTCCTTAGACTGCTGAGGTGCATGTCAAATACCATCTTAAAACGAGGCCAAAGAGCAATATTAACCTGCTCCGAATAATCCAACAACCAGGTCATGAAGTTCATGAGTAAGCAATACAAATATCAAACTTTGGATATGAAAGAAATTTCACATTCGGACATTTACAAAATTCTCTCTTCCTTCAAATTCCAATTGAGCTACTAATCAGTTCAACATTTATTTTGGTCCTTCATAAAAGCTTACACACACAGGAGGTTTTCAATCATAGGCCACGTACACCCTAGGGGGCCATCAACTAACACCATTGAGATCAATGGAACTGATATCTAGAAATCTAGGTAGAAGTATAATCACCATGTCAAGGAACACAGACCTTGTCTAAATATGAGTCCAAGCAAGGTATACGCCGGCGTGACATGATGAGCTGGACATGTGAGCATTATCAGCAAGTGTATATATTATAGGTAATAAAAAATGCAACCCAAGTGAAAAAATGTCATGACCAAGTTGCACAATTAAGCTTTTCTAGAACAAGTATCTGACATATCCTGACAAGTTATGCAACAAAATCCATTCAATGGTTGTGGGTCATCTCATGTATTCCTTCTTATAAAAATATAATTAAAAAATAAACATGTAATTCTTTAAATGTAAAAAATAAAGGTAGATATTTATCAGATGAAGCCATGCTCTTAAAAAAGAAACGATGTCGACTTGATGAGATAATAAAAATAGTTAGAAATTTCAGAAATTATCCAAATCGTAAGCTCCACTTTGACATATCCTCCTCCTGATCTTCTAGTTAGGGCATATGTCCCTCATTGAATTAAAATAGAAGCCTAGCATGGCAGCAATTCTTCAGTATATTAAGAAGCTAGAAAATTAGCACTTTTTTTGTACTTCTGCAATTAGCACCAGATTCAGAGTTAAGATAATGTACCTGATGCAGATGAATTATCAGAATCATGAGCATTAGACCAATTGCATCATAACTATTTGGAAGAATTGAATTGAAGTGTTCATCAATGACAGCAAAAGGACCTGATTATTTGAGAACGAATGTCAGATCATGTTAACCACACTGAATTACTATAATAGCGGAAAATGAAGTATCTTCCATTCATTATCTTTTCCTAAGAAGAAAAGTCAGAAATTGGCAATACGCATGGTCACAGCTTCCACATAAATCGACTCTCATTAAGATAAGTCGGAATTAGCAAGGTTCAAAGTACAAAATGATGATTTTGCTTTCATAGATATACGAATGATAAATTTGAAAGAAAATAGGAATATAAGATTTACAGCACAAGTTTAATGAAAGTGAAAAATCATAATGGAAGATTCTAAGTCATATTGGCAACTTAGTGTCTGTGTAGATATGCTAACTGACAATAAGCCAAGGACTTCTATCATAATTACCCGCAAAGATCTCATGAAACATAGATTCTTCCCCAAAGAAAACATCACAAAATTTATACCTGTGAAGTAGAAAGAATTCATTAGAAAACCTAAAATCTTGCTAAAAATAACATTCTGGAGGTAATAAACAAAGGTAAACTGTGAAGTACTCAGAAGTGGCAGTGTCCATTAGAAGCTTATGCAAGCTTCTAAAGAGAACTTCGTAAGGATACTTCATTGAACTGGCTTCAGCTATATGTGGAATCAACGCAGGTTCATCAATTTCCTGAATGGAGTTCACACCAAGACGTGCAGCAAGTGCAATTAGTATAAACGCATACTTATATCAAGATGTTATTTATTACATGTGATTTAAAATGTGAATGTAACCATATCACTATTTTTAATGCATCAAAGTGAAAGTACAATATAAGAACTAAGGAATAAAAAATAAATACAAAACTTCAGTAAAATCAGCTAAAAGGACCAAGTCTGCTACTAGTTCAAACAAGAATGAAGAAAAGAAGAAATGAATAATTAAGAGAATGAAAGAAGTCACAAATTAGAATTCAAATAAGAGTGAGAGAACCATTGCGTGATCAAGGAGGTTACAAGAATTAAGATAATAATAAAACCTTCAATATCTTTATTCTATCACCAAGTGCAAAAACAGCAGAGCGGTTCTTCAGTGGTTCCCTTCCTCTCAAGAAAAGACCTGAACTTCTAGCTTCAACCCCAATCAGATCACTAGATGTTGCTATGTCTAACTGTAGTTTCTCTAGTGCCTGTATGTAAGCGCGGAAGTGTGCACTCAAAACCTGAAAAACATGAATATTGGTTTTAATACATCAATAGCTCAATACTCATATATAAATGTTTTCCCTTAAAAAAACGGAACATTTTTTTTATTGATTTGTGAAAATATATCATGTGGCCTGCTGAAACATATGTATAGGCCAAATAATGCACGTTGATCATAAGGAAGATACCATAAACTAGTTATTTCTGGATCCAAAAATACTCCAAATCATTTCTTCTAATCTTGAATCTAATACCCCTTTGAGTAGTGGCAAAGTAATGTCATATCAATTCCAAAGGAAGACACGACAATATTCATAGACTAGAAGCATGTTAGAAGATATGATCTTTCCATTATGACTATAGGAAGAAAAAGTATTAGACAATTTACACTAAGAAATGGCATGGTAAACAACATTGTCGAAGAACCTAGTATGAGTTTGTGTCTTCTCCGTGAATACTCCTTCATTTCTCTCTTTGATTTCAATATTCTTTTCAAAACCAAACATTGTTAACATAGTCCGCCAACTTACATCATGCCAGCATCAATTATTTGAAACTTCCAGGTCAAGAAAAAAAATCAAGAGAACCATGAATTTCCCGTGCATGGAAACAACTCAAAACAATAATCGCATACAATTTCTCTTGAGTAATATTTTGTCCAAGGATATGACTTGGCATGTCTTCCTCGAGGGTTTGTTCAATTAAACCATGCATATTATTAAAGAATAAATGATTTCTTCAACAATTACCTTGTTCATTGTATCAATATATGCTGTCCGAACCTCATTATAAACTTCCTTGCTATGATCCTTGAGGAAAGAAATAACATACCTACATTATCATTAAGGTAGCAAAATCTGAGAAAGTAATCAATGATAAACCTCAGGTAGAGAAAAAAGACGCAGATCATGGTGTAATATTGAATTTCATAGATATAAATAACAGGGGAAGGAACAAATAATTATTGTTGAGGTCGACATTGATTATTACTTCATTGTGTATATGCGTCATAAAAAAACAAAGAAAATCAATTGAAAAACCAACATCGAATAGAAAAAGAAACACATATTCAGCAGTAATAATATATTTTGTCAATCAATTCTCTAAGTTACATACAGAAAAGGAAAACAAAAACCTAATTTCTATCTCAGACTGGAAGGTCGCCACAAATTTTTTTTTTACAATGATTTGTGGAATCATAGGGAGGTCCACCAAATCTCTTTTACAAAATTATACATGTACCCCTCACAACAGGATACTGATAGACATGTCGAATGATTTGGAGCAAAATTGGAAAACTCAACTTCAACAGGAACCTTTATGAGAGGGAGAGAAGTGTTTTCTTAGCATAAGTATTGACACCTGCAGGATTCCCACGATTGAAGAAATGGAATATTGACAAAATAGGGAATTTGTTGCATAAATCTATGTCCTAAATTCTGCTAGATCAGCCTGAAGGTTCGCCAGATCAACTTTACTACTTTTTTGTAGAAGTACAAAAGCTCCTAAAGTTGTCAGATTCTTCTTTTAGACTCTCTTAATGCAAAACAAACATGGTATATGGAATCCAAACGAGAATCCTTATTTATTTCTTCCCCCTGATACATGAATAACAAGGGATGCCATGGCAGAAGTTCTAGATCAGTCTCTAAACTCAGGAAGTTGTGTAGTCCTAAGGGTCTTGAAGAGTGGCTCCTCTACAACTTTTTGTTGGGCATGGATTAAAAAACAAGGTCAAGAGTTCACAGTTCATGGTGGCTGGTGCTATCCTTTGGCAAGTCTAGCTTCTTTTGGAGATCTGTCTTGATGGAGAAAAGATTATAGATGCAATCATTTTCCCTTTAGACAATGAAGAATACATTATTAGCAGAATCAATTTCCTTCTATAAAAAATATTTTGATTAAGTCATTTTATAATCATATCTGCTTTCTGACACAAGTCAATTGAAAATCTTCTTCGTGACTTCTTGGCAGTGAAGAATGCCTTACCCTCCCCTGTTTCGTGATATATTATCTTAGAATTTATCATTGGCCTTGAAAATATATATATACATAAGTTCGTTGAAAATTTGTTGGCACAATGAATATCTGTTTATTCCATAGTTGGTAGTCTTCCATCAGACTACAATGAGACAAGTATGGAAAGAGAAAAAATTTAAACTTACTTGTACTTCAAAAGAACACTCTGTTGAAGGATCTGGATATTTGTCTTTGGTTTTCTCAAAGCGTGGAGTTTCTGGACAATGAAGTCAAAGACCTAATGATAAAATACACAGAATGTATAGTTATTTAATAACGGCCCGTGGTACAAACAGAAAGAAACAAATATTCAATTGCGGATATATATGCACTTAAGTTTGGAGTTCTAGCTAGCACCAACGGCAAATGACCAGAGGATACTGAAAAAAAGTTAAGTGCTTTCTGCCAAAAAAAAAAAAAAATGTTTCACCTTTGAAGTTCATGATAACGAACCAAAAAAGTAAGTAGAAGCATACTCGTGAAAATTCTACGAAACCACCAATTCAAAATTTATAATCCAATGTTGAATCAATGGTCACCACATCATTCATCTCTAATATGAATAATTAAGAGGTTACCTTATCTTAACATCATCAATTGGAATGATGTATAATTTGTATCTATTAAAAAGAAAAGGACTGATGCATAAATCCAAAGGGCATACATGACCTAACAGACTTCCAGAATAACGGAAAGCAAATATCTTTACCTTATCAATCTTGACACATGTTACATGCCTAACTTGTCAATTATGTAACATCCCTAATTTAACCTAAGTGATTGTTAACACTCACATATCATGCTTAAACTAATTACAATAACAGAAAGAGGGGAAAAAGGTGTATGCTGTTTCTAAACTACCAACATCATCTCTGGTGTCAAGAGTTACAGCAAAACGGGAAGATGATTTCAAATTTAATCGCTTCTCTACATATTTAACTACTGCTATACTACTTGAGCCCTGTGAATGAGGCTGGAGTAGATAACACACTACTTCATAAGTATCACCAAGAAAACACTATCACCAAGAAAACACAGACAAACATTTATTTCCAAGGGAATATAGCTGCTGTGAACAAAAAACAACCTTAGATACTGCTTTCTGACGGAGTTTTTCAAGCTCGGGTTGTACATCCTTTAGTGCTTTGGAATTTTTTATCACGGGATCCACTTCCACGACCATTAGTTTCTTACTTAGAATCTCAAGAGTTCTCAAATATTCATCATTCACCTGGATAAAGGAACAAAGGTTCATAGGAACATCCAACATAAGCATTTAATGAAAAAGGGGAAGGAAATACAAAAGGGGATTCAAATTTATGCATCACACATTTTGCGCGGACAAACCAAATTCAAGAACGGGTGATTTAGCACCCTTGTATTAGAATGAGCATAACTATTGATAACTACTCAAAATATATGCCCTTTTAATTTAAAGAAAAAAGGAAAACTAAATTAATAAGGACAATAACACGATATATAAGAGGGATACCAAAAAATTAAAGGTGTCCAAAAACAAATTTAGAGCAAGAACAAAAAAAAAGTGAATAACAAACAATATCAAGCTTCAAATGGAAGGAGTGAAATGTACGGATACCAACAATACCTCTCCATCGACAATTATGTCTATCATCCTTGGAGGGACAATGATCTCTTCAACAAACTTCGCCAATTTTGATTCTGCCACCTGAATAAGAACATAAAGCCAGTAGTACATGAGAAAAAATGATAGAGTAGGAACACATAATAGTGATGTATGTAACCTGAGTTAAAATAATGAGAACATGCAATTCATCTTTTAAAAAAAAACCAACTGCTGCATGAATTCACATGGATTCTCACTTACAGAAGTATTAAAGAGAAAGAAAAAAGAAAAAAGAAAAAAGAAACTTTTCGGGACCCCATGAATGCATTTACTGGGCCCCTAATCTTTCATGTCCCATAAACAACCTTTTTCTATAGGAAAGTTATCATTTCACAGACTAAACGAAATTACAAAAGGGGAGGAAAGCTAAGCCCCAAAAAAGTCCTATTAACAACTTCCAGAGTACACAGATGAGAAAGTACATGCTATTTAAAAAAGAATGTACTTGTTCCCACCTGAAAAGCAACGCCTAGAATGAGAAGGATTCCTAAAAAAAAAAAAACTAATAAGGAGCACCGTAATATCACAAAGAAAATACTTAAGCATCTCCTGTTACTTTGTGGAGAGTGTTGTGTTGTGGTAAGTATCTGAAGAAGCATTTTTTTATTAGCATGTAGAAAAATCAATAGAGAATAAAATAAGTGAATATTATTTCACACTACTACTCCATGTTTTCCTCGCTAAATGGAAATACATCAATGACAGTCTTACTAATGAATATACAAAGTTGCTTTTTTCTGGGGGAAAAAGAAAAAGAAAACACATGGTCTTGAACTGCTACTCAAAATCAATGTCAAATGCATATTACGTATTTATTGAACATTATTTTTATTTTTATTTTTCTTTTTGCAAAAAACAAGTCTCAACAAAAAAGGAGTCCAACCCTAACAATATAAAAAAAGAACTACAATCGAGAAGAACAAGACCAACTTCATAATTACAAACAGGGCTAGTAATTGATGTCGACAAGGAGGCATTAAACCTAGTCACCTCTTAAACTTCCTCACACGATATCTTACCCCTCTAAAAATTCTATAGTTCCTCTCAAGCCAAATGTCCCACAAAATTGCAAAGAAACTAGTTTGCCACAAAACTTTCCCTTCTTCCCTGAAGGGAGGATTCAAAAGCACCTCCTCCAACTAAGCTCCGCCATCTATTCCGAGCCCAACAAATACTGAACAATCTCATCCAACAATATTATCAAAATATGATAGTTAAAGAAGTCCAAAATGTTGCTACAAAATGATCATGGCACCTAAGACCAATGAGGGAGGGAGGATGATAGAGGAGAGAGCATTTTTTTCGAGGAGGGAGGGGGTAGCAAATGGTTAAGCATGAACATGATTTGTTTTTACATAGGTATACTTTTAAATCACATAAATATCTTTGAAGTTTCTGGAAAATAGGAATGTGACAATATTTTGCTAAATTAAACAGCAGTGGATATTGCAACTAAGTTAACCGTTGTAATGACCTAATGAGATCCAAAGAATTAAACTTTTCAGTTTTTTCAAATTACCAATGTAATGAAGTTTCTTCATCCAATGGAGAATACCTTGCGATTCTTGAGCTTCAGACCCATATCCATTGACTTCTCCTGCAGGACCTTAATGTCTGCACTGATTGAACCAATTTCAGCCTGAAATTTTAAAATACATATATATTATATATATTAATTCCTCGGGAAAGAGAATCTTTAGGATGAACAGAAGTAAACAAAAGAAATCATGATTCTTTTTTTTTTGTGGGTGGGACAGTCGTGCCTAACTCCTTTAAGAAGATACAAATAAAAGTAGAATTAAACTCAAGAAGGTCAATGTAACTCCATATACAATTAAAATTTGAGACAGTTAACCTAAAGCCCCATAGAATTTCATCTAACGAGGCCTGAAAATCATACCGAGAAATCAGATTCAAACTTCAGAAAACAGCAATGCAGAAGTTTCTATTATTGAAAAAAAAAATTGATGTAGGATATCATAAAATAAACAAGATGCTTCTAAAAATTGCAACACAAACCCTTTCTTAATTCCCGGTAATTGTATAATTTTTTAAGGGCTTTGTTATAATTTACCATGCATTAGAAAAATAGTTTAACCAAAAATATGCACACAAGGACCAATAAATGTAGATATTTAGTAATGCATAAAAAAGAGCTTTAAGTAAAAGGCGTGAAAAGGTTTGCAATTAATATCTTTTCAGACATAAAAGGAAACTTTTGTTAATATACTCATATTCGTACAAGTTCAGACTTCAAAGAAGGCATAATGATACAGAACAATACTACAGACTGATACAAGCAGATTGTTGTATTCCACTAAAACATTCGATATTACTTAAGTACCAGAACAACAGCCAAAATACCTGGAAACCACTCAGAAGAGTTTCCATCTGGGATAAAATGTTATCGCAGTCACAAATTTGTTCATGAAGTGAAACTAAGTTATCACTCTCTTTAATATATTCCTGTAATGTTTGAACGATAAAAGTGAGCCCTTAATACTGGAACTAATAGACCACAAGTACATGTACATATTTGTATGTTTACACAAGCAGGTTAAGTGTCTGCTTATCAGTTATATGTGTACATAGGTTTATACGTAATACCAATCTAATTAAACTGGATAGATTTTGATGCTTCTTTTCCATGATAAGAAACAATATATTGACAAGAGACAGCATACTATGAAAAAGGAAAATAAAAATATGCCCCACTTGCAGGATCCAAGAAGATTAAAATAGATATCAGCAACTGCTGCTAATCATAAAAAGAGAACAATTACTATAACATAGATAACAATACCATCTTGCATGAAAACAAGCATAGAACATGAAATTATAAACCAAACAAAAACCCACATTGTGCTTAGCATCCAGTTTGTTCTAACTAACCACATCAACTACTCCGATGTGTGGCATCTTACATCTTTAAAGTTGGGTCTTAAAGTAAACATATTAGTGAAAAAAAGTAAGTAATAGCCAATTCTGATAGTACCAATTATTACTTTTGAGCAGATTCTTTTGCCAAAGTACTCTTGCAGCGCTAAACATTGTATAAATAGATGTCTATAACCATGCTAAAGGACAGACTCACAGACAAGGCAAGATAATATACTCACTCTTAAAATGAAAGGGATAGCAAAGATTATAAATATTCAAAGCTAGAATTGGAAACAAAAGAAATTAAGAAACGATGACAAACCTGTATAGAATCCAGCTCAACCTGCCGCAAATTGTTTTCAACTCCCTTTGTATACTCCCTCAGTTTTACACCTTTAGAAAGTATGTTTGCAACTACCTGATTAATAAAGAATTCAATTTTTTTATAAAAAAATTTTCTTTTGACCTCTTCAAAGTACGCAGATAACAGCATAATGCAAACATCCATAACAGTCATGATGACAATTACACTGAAACCAGAGATAGAGTGTGCATCTTTAATATTTGACTAATTGATCAGATTACCCTGCCTACAAATGGACCATACGAAATAATTTCTAGATCTAGATATGTACTATTGATCTTGCGACAAGTGCAAATTGTGACAACTAATAAAATAAGTCCATCTGAGTTTTTAAGACGATTAAGAATTGGAATGTATTTCATATGATCTCATAGATCTCTTGATGCTTAAAGAACAAGACATTCAAATACATTTCAAGGATTCCAAGTTTTAGGATAACCAAGGATTGGAATGCACTTCGTATGGTCTCAAAGACCACTTGATGCTTAATGAAAGATAAGCAACCAGTACAAGTTGGTCCAATGGTCATTAGGGAAAGTGGAAAAGTAAAAGTACTTTAGAAGAATAGGTTCAAAATCCTATCCCGCCCACCTACTTAAGATATCAAAATCCCTCAAGTTTTGAACATTCAAATGTAATAGGGTTAAGTAGTTGTCCCCTAAGAATAGTTGAGATCGCATAAGCTAGATTGAACGTGCACAAGTATATTTATTTTTAAAAAAAATCTATAACCTTCCTAGAATAGTTGAAGTCGTGCTCAAGAAAATTAGATATAAAATAACCCAAGAGAGTGGTTTAATCACCAAGGAGGGTGGTCATAATTTCAAATTTCAGAGTAGATATGTCATATTCTGGCAAGAGATGAAACCATTAGCATCTCAGTTTCAAGATTCTTCATCTATGAATAATGTACAATACTACCAAGTGATTAAGCACATAGTCACAGTTATATATTTAATGCCTACAAAAAAAAAAAAAAATTGAAATTTTTTTTCATTTTAGTGAAAGCCCAAGCTTTCATTAAGGCGAATGGAAGATTCTAGACAAGTAATACAAGCTAAATGGGGAAAAGACACTACCACAATGTAAAATGCACTGATAACGATTTTAAAGATAAACCTCTCAATAATTTTTTAAAAAAAGTACACCAAAGATTGAAATAACTTACATCATCATCTTTACATTCCTCAAGCTCTTGCTGCAGTCCTTCCAATGAAATGTCATCACTGTAAAACGGAACAAATTGATACCACACTCAAATTCGGTGATTCAATAGTAGAAGGTAATAAATATAATAACCAAATAAACTCATGATATTCTTCTTAACTAACGAAAATCTTAGCCCACCATACAATTGTAGCCATTAACATTATTAGGATAGCTGAAGAAGAAAATATTGCGTGTGCTTCATACAGGAATAAGAAACTTGAGTATGCACCTACCTGCAAGCATCCTCCTCAACATTCAAGTCCCCAACAAATGATTCCAAGTCAAATACATTCTTCTGGGCCTTGTTGGCTTCGTCATAAGAGTGACTCTGCAGTACGTAAAGAAACATAACAAAATATTTAATAAATTCACTGTCCAAGACTGAATTGTAATCGAGCTTGTTTTTAGTTAACATAAACGCAGCTCAATATTCATGATTAAATGTAGATACATTCATAATCTTCACTTTTGAAAGATCTTGTAGCAGATACCAACACCCTCACTTTACGAGTTTACGTACTAACTTGGTTGAATGAGAATAATTGTCCGGAAAGTTCGTAAGATAAACTAGAACGGAGATTAATTTACCATACCACATGGTCAATCGCAGTATCGGCCATCCCTTCCGAATTGGCCAAGAAAGCTTAACAGACAGTCCGCCAGCACGATCTAGATTCACCACAAACCAATGGGGTCATGGAAATACAAAGCCTGAGCTTCTAACATTCACAATTAGCGATCACTTAATCATTCACCAGATAAGAAAATGACCGTCGAGATCACAGAGGGTACGCATCAATTTAAGTACAAATGCAGAATTGCATTTCACTTTAAAATAGTAGCTAAATTCACACTGACCCGACACCTCGCATACGTTTTGAGAAGATGGAAGAGATGGAAGGATCCGGTAGAAACCAAAGGGTTTTGCAGATCAGAGAGGGGTTCGAGGACCGGAGCCGGCAGAGCCGCTTTGGCGCTTTGTTCTTCAATTCCTCAGTTACGCCTCAGAATTCCGAAATTAATCTAAACCAACCGAAACAACTGGATGTCGGTGATTTCTTCAATTCCTCAGTTAGCAAGCACAGCACCCGCGAGAAAGGCCTCTGCCTTCTATTTACTTTCCAACGATCTTCCTTTTCTTCTTTTCCTTTTTCCTCAGTTTAGATTTTTTTTTCAAAATATATGTATACTCCTTACTTACCATTGAATAGTCAATTTATACCTCTAATTGCATTTGCAAACTGATAATAATATGAATTAAATTCATGTAGCATTTTAAATAATTAATAATTTTTTAATCAAAAGTCTAATTTCTGCATGGACGGCTTTTTAAATGGAAAGTCTTAATTGATAAAGACAACTCGAGTTATAAGTATGTACATGTATAAACTATATTTTTAAATAAAATATAAAAAAATGATGTGAATTCAAATTTATTCATCGAGAAGTAAAACACTTAACAAAAAAATCATCATGAACTATATAAAACAATACAATCATAGCTTGATGGAAGATCACTCATAATATCGATGATCAGTTGCCTCTATGACCATTATGCGTGGCTTACACTATACCACAAGATGTAAATTGTTTAAGAAGGAAGTCCAAACTATTTGAGGCCTACAAATTCTGAAATAATCATAATCCCATCAATTTTTGTTTACTCTAATAAATTTAAGCGACTTCTAATTAAACAAAATTTGTGAATGCTTCCATTATTTAATTTAGAATGATAATTGGGTATTACCATTTTGTGTTAGTGCACACATCATTAGAAATATCAGGTTAAATTATAATGGAAACCCTCGTATTTTTTTATTTTATGTTATTTTAGTGGCAATTTTTCTTTCTTTAGACTTTGTCACTATAAATAATAAAATATAGAATGAGTTGCTTGTTTACTAAAACATTTAAACAATGTACTATCAAAATAAAAGGTTTTTTTTTTTCCTTAAAATCACAACAATTAATATATTTATTTGGAATGCCAAATAGTTTCGCTAAAAAATATATTGAAAGAGAAAAGGACCACTTGACTAAAAAACATTCCTGGACTCCCACATAATATCAATGGATTCAAGCTTCTCTGTCCATCCGACCTTTTTTGTTGGAAGTTCAGAAGGAAGAACCCATAGCCACATCAAATGAACCAAGAGGGAAGTACAATAATATCAAATCAAGACCCTTCACCATCTTGAATCTCCAAAGTGATAGATACCAAATTAGTAGTATGGCATGGGAATGAACATGATCAAAGCCACCTATCTAGAAAGATTTGGGATGTTTGTAGATACAATTACTAATGATTAATATTATTAAAGGTAAACATTGTCAATCTAGCACAAAAATATATACTCTTGACTAGAAAATCGAAAGCTCAAAGCTCTCGTTCGGAAAGTGTTGAACTCAAGAGAAAAAAAGAGACAGGAAAACATAAAATCACTTTTATCATATCCTTCCACACACAATTGAGGTGAGGTAAAAGCAAGGCAGGTTCACCTTAACAAGTGAAATATCATTATCTATTACCAGCCCAAAACAGATATCGCAGCAGAAGTAACTAGTAAGCAGCAGAAATCCGTAAGTGAGATCCTAAAATAAAATAAGTATATCAAGAATTCTCATACCTATTAACCATTCGTATACATATACGTACAACTTTTGATTCTGCTGTAACCTTTTCAGAAGTGTGAACTCAGTCAAGGCCTTCAGAAATACTTTCTCCACATTAACAGCACTGACACTTGATCCAATGGTAATATATCTCCCTTGCTAATCTCCCCAATTGCCATCTTTCAAGCTCCATGTCCATGTACAAATAGATAAACTCTCAGCGGACACAAGAAATTCCATTACAGATAATCAACCAAATGACAAACAATATCAGACACACAGCAGCATCAACAGCAAGTGCAATTCTCACGTGACGCCACCACCTTCTCCGGATGCTTGAGCTTGATCTCCTCAATGGATTGATGTCTTTCTCCACTGGAATTGAAGACCCCGATCCACCCTGATTACCAGATTCCAACGAAACCGAATCAACCTTCAAACCTCTATCTGTAGACTTTCTTTGCTCCTCCATCTCAATACCTCTCATTGTAATCACATGGTCCTTTCCCTTTTTCTTCTCTGGTTTGCTCAACTTCCCCAACAGAGGGGCTTTCGTGGAAGCCAAACTGTCAACTTGGCCATTCACATTACTCGGAGATGGAGATAGGCCATTGTTCGAGGAAGGGGTTTCAGCCATCCAATCCTTACCGCTATTGGAGACATTCTCAAGAGAGGTGATTAATTTACGAATTGCAGGCAGTAACTGTTCCTGCAGACTAATGAAGTTCACAGTTGAGAAACTCCCTCGTGAACCCTTCCTTGCTACCTTTATAAATTCATCTCTCAACTGCTCTAGAAACTGAAGAAGAGCCTGATTACCAATAACTTCATCAGCAATTGCAAAATAAATATACCCTTCTTTCATCAAGAACCCATAAGCTTTTTTACCCAATGTCTCAAAATACCACTTGTGAAAGGGAGGGGCACTTTTCAAGCATAAATCAGCCAAATTCTCAATCTCCTGGTCACCATTACTATACACATAGAGCATACGTTCGCCCCTTGAAACAGAACAGTAGTAAATTTTGCTATGATCCGGATTCATTTGAAGAATGGAAGATTACCAGAAATTCAGCAGCACCGAAGCAACTCCTAGAAATCAAGGCTAAACAAACACCTTTCACTATCCACCTTTCTTTTCAAAGTATCTGAAATTCATCAGTCTGGCTTTTCGAGCGACAAGATAGCAAGTAATTTTGGCTAATCCTTCCAGAAACCGAACAAATTGCAAGTAAATTACCGGTAACAGATCCAAAGCAATTGAAGAAGAGCCGATGGAGTTTCACTTCTTTCTATGAATTCAGAAGAACACAACCTGCTCTCCTAAGTTGAATATTCTGCCATTAGAAGATTAAGACACGGAAAACAAGTTGAGCACAATCGATAATACAGATCGTCTTCTAATGCACGAAGAGTTCCAAATAAGAAATAATACAAAAGTAAAATGGAAAGAGATTAACAGAGACCGACTCAAATAGCAAATAATCAAACTAAAAAAAAAATCACGCCAGTAAGTAGTCAACGATCAAGTAAGTTCAGCTCAAGATTGAACAAATAAACAGCCAGACCGTCAAATTCCATAACTCTAGCAACGGAACTGCTTGAGAGATTCTAACTAAGCATTCAGTACACCACAAGCGGGAAAAAAAAAAAAAAAAAATCACCTCTAGCAAATTTCCACCACCGAGAGAGAGATCGCGAATTTCTCTCCACCAAAATAGGTCTCCGAATCATTCAGAATCTGATAGATAATGAACAGGAAATATACCGGAGAGGAAACTACGAAGAGAAAGTTTACAATTTGGACAAATCGGTAGCTTTCTCATTTTTGACTTCCCCGCTGGCTGGAGGACTTGGGCTGAAGAAAAAAATCGGCGAGGATTTTTTTTTTTTTTTTTTTCCTTTTCGAGGGAATATGGAAACACGCACGCCTTTTCTGTCTTTTTTTTTTTTTTTTTTTTTTNATTTATGCAAAATCAATATTTGTTGAGCTTGTAGCGTTTTAATTTGTGTGAGCCAACGTAAGAACCAAGAAAGAATTCCTGTTTTGCTTCGACGGTAAGGAGGGCATAAAGATCAAAGTGGCTTTTAGTTTAAAATGAATACTCAATTATTTCACACTCTAATTTTAATCTTTTGAATTTGAATGCATTCCTATGAGCTCAATCATATTCAAATTTATTGAATTTTTATCACTATAATTATTATTATTGAAGAAACTGTAATTATCATATCCTTTTTTCTTTATATAAAAATTATCATATTCACTTTTTTTACACAGATATGCAACTTAATTATTGTATCTATTTCCCAAGAGAAATCATGTTCACCCTATAATGAGTTTGATATAATATTTTGAATAGCAAATTTTATTATGACATTTAATTGAATAACAATATATATATATATATATACACATGCGGGGATAGATAAGGCTCATAGGGATAAGAGTTGAACTTTCTAAAGGAAGCCATCATAAATGTGGTATCAAGATAGCCAAAAGAAAAATGGTTTTAAAAAGAATCAAAATTACGTTTCTTACAAATCTTGGGAACATATTATTTATTATACCACCAAATACCATTAAGACGTTGTGGTCCATTTAAGTTAAGGATGAAATTATCTCATGTTGGCCCCTCGGTTTCAGAATTTGGAAATTTCAAAGCTTTATTTGGCGAAGGCATAAGCTACAACAATTTACGTTCACTAAAACAACAACGCAATGAATAAGGGACTTGCAATCACAGTTGCATCCTGCAAGCTTTCATGATATTTTGATCAAACTTTGATCCACAAAACTGTGTTCATACAAAGCGAAGAAGCAACTGAAGGCCATGGTAATACATATATACAAAGAAGGTTACCATGTTAAAAGCAAGTGGGCAGTGTTTAGAGGAGGAGATGCGCCATTTCTGGGATTCTTATTAAATCAGTCATCCCTCGTCTTCATTTTGACGTCAGATTGTGAATGAGGTGAAGCTGCAGGGCTGAACTTGCGAACTAAAATCTTGAAGCATGGCAAAAACAACAAATATCCAATCCCCAGAATCAAGGGCGCAGCAACAGCCCATCCCAACAACTGCCAATATTGATTTTTAAAAAAATAATCCAGTTTACTCATCCGAATCAAGCAACTCAACAAAACAACAATGTACAAAAGGTTAGGAATCACAACCCTCCACAATAGTATGATATTGTCCACATTGAGCAAAAGCTCCTCAACAAAACAACCATGTACAAAAGGTTAAGAATCACAACCCTCCACAAAAGTATGATATTGTCCACTTTGAGCATAAGCTCTAATGGCTTTACTTTAGTTTCTCCAAAAGGCCTCTCACCAATGGAGATGTATTGGTTACTTCTAAACCCATGATCATTGTTACTTCTAAACCCATGATCATTGTTACTTCTAAACCCATTGTTACTTCTAAACCCATGATCATTGTTACTTCTAAACCCATGATCATTGTTACTTCTAAACCCATGATCATTGTTACTTCTAAACCCATGATCATTGTTACTTCTAAACCCATGATCATTTCCTAAATTAGCCAACGTGTGACTCCTTCCTAATGATCCTCTCCTCAAACAAAGTACACTATAAAGCCTCCCTTGGGGCTTCTTATGGAGCCCTCGAACGGCCTCCCTTAATCGAGGCTCGACTCCTTCTCTAAAGTCCTTGAACAAAGTACACCCTTTGATCGACACTTGAATCATTTTTTACTACACCTTCGAGGCTCACAAATTCCTTGCTCGACATTTGAGAATTCTATTGACATGGCTAAGATAAGGGCATGACTCAAATACCATTTTAGACCCTGCACAATGGTATGATATTGTTCACTTTGAGTATAAGCTCTCATGGTTTTGCTTTTGTTTCCCCAAAAAACCTCATACCAATGGAGATGTATTCCTTACTTCTAAACCCATGATCATTCCCTAAATGAGCCAATACTCCCATCAACATTCAAAACATCAACACTGATATTAGCAAGTAGAAGAAACTTTACCACATGAGCAATACTCGATAGAACTTCATGTGAAGCTTGGCCACTAAAAACTTTCTTCAAGGCATCAGGTGTAAGTGGGAAACTAGGTCTACCGGAGAGGGCTTCACCAAAACGCAAGAAAGGCACCACCAGACTTCAGAGCAAAAATTAAAATCAATAGAACTCTGACTCAAGAAACGCATCCATATACAAATAATGAGCAATTCTAGTAATGTAAATTAGGGAAGGCATACGATAAGTACCTCAATTCTAGAGGAGTAGCAACAAAATTAGCAAGCATCACTGTGGGAGCATGACAAAGAGATCCAAGAAATGCAATTGCAAGCCCGCATAGAAAAACAGTCACCCCTGTGTTAATGAAACATAAAATAAGATGTCGAATTATTTCAACATAATTTTACTTGGAAGTTAGAACTATCCACATAAACAGTCAAAAATGATTAGTCTGTGTATTGTAAATGTGTATATACCGCATATGGGAAACAATCCCAGGGTTATGCCAAGAGCTGCAGAGAATGCCAGTTGCTTCGGCTCTGCGCCCCTTTAACAACAAAACCAAGAACAGAGATAAAAAGAAGTTTTAGTAATGTATTCAAGGATTATCATAAGAGAATTAAAAGAACTTTGGAAATTTTGTCTCATTGAGAAAGAATTAGCAAAAACAACTCCAAGAATACATGAAAAGAAAAATGGGGGAACAATCTTGAAATCAATTAAACCAGCAGTTCTAATGTTTCTTCCTAGAGATATGCTTCCCATTCAATATTCAAAATCTTGAAATCAAAATATGCTACCAAAGAAAGACGAACTGTAAAATGACACGCAATAACAGATCCTCAGAAATTCCCAAGCCAAATTAATCCAAATGAAGAACAGAATTCCTCGAATTCATATAAAAAAATCACTGCTCAATGAGAAATAAAATATTTCACAGTTCAAATGCGCAGTGGAGGAAGAACCTCTGGAGGATTTGGAGGAGGGGATCGACGATCTTCTGGTTAAACCAACCGGTCGGGCGGGTATGTCCTACGGTTGCCATCTTCGCCTTCGACTAAATTAAAAACTTTTCAGAAATCCTTGTTTCGCCTCAGAGCCTCAATCGAAACAGAAAATCGAATCGAATACAGAAATTTCTGGGAAAGCTCTATATATCTAACGGGAAAAAAAACGTCAATTCTTTTTCGTGATGGATTGCCTTTCAACTATGTTTGGTCGAGCAATCATGAGAGAATATTAACCTCTCTTTCGACACTACGATTCCTTCCCCTTCTCGGAAGTCCAGAGGAGAGCGAAAATTCTTCGGAGGACCACCGGCGACCAGATTAGGGGGCAACCAGTTATTTGCATACCGCCCTGGTTTATAGATACTCTTATTTAATTTTAGCGAAATTAATCAAAATTGTAGGCATTTTTATCTCAAAAATAGTTTTAAATTGTTAAACTTTTAAGATATATATATTTTTTACTTTAAAAAATAATAAAAAATAAAAAAATGTTTATTGGTATTATATTTAAAAAAATAAGAACAAATTTTCAAAAATAGCTTTAGAAAAAAAATAATTATTTTTTGCATCAGCATATAGACATACATAATTTATTTATATTTCATATCATCCACTTTAACCTTGTGTTTAATAGATAGGTCAAATATTCAATTTTCTAAAAAGGTTAATATATATATTAAATTATTAGGCAAAAGTTGAGATCCTATTATGCATGTAACTGAGTTATTAAATATCAATTACCAAACGGTGAAGTCACAACTTTTTCCCTCCAAATTGATCTTATCGGAGAGTAGCGCGCGCCTCATGCCTCTCTTTCTTGGCTTCCGCTCTGCGTTTTCAGTCACATTTACCGCTTGATGTGTCTCGGCACTGAACATAAACTTGAACTAAATTACAGGTTACAGCTTCTTGCTCCGTGAACTATCGAGGATGGAAGAGTATTTGCAGTACTCGAAGATCTTGCGCTTACAAATGAATGGTACGTACCGACTCCTCCATCTCCAGAGGACTAGATCCAAGTTTTAACTTACAGAAATATATTTTTTCGTGTTCCTGTGGGTTAGTAACACTAATTTGGATTGATTCTGTATCAAACTTTACTCAGACGGGGAGGATCAAGCTTTGAAGAACTCTGTCGAAGAGCATATGTACTTTCTTACTACTCAAACCGTGGGGATTTCACTTCTGGTCAAGTCTCTACTTATAGTCTTCTAGTTCCTTATTTCTGCATCCGAACGTTTTTCCTTGTGCATTTAGTAAAATATTGAGAAGAGGTTAGGAGCCAAAAGTATTGAGAAGAGGTTATTGAACTATGCAATTTGGAATTTCTGGTTCTGTCGGTGGTGCGTGATGTGTTAACAGTGGTATGAACCATGATAGTACTTGTTATACCAAAGTTGCTGAGGACATCAGTCCAATTTCAATATTCTGAATCCGTTATTCCTGTTCTGAAATCTAGTCTATTAAGCAACCTTTGTTATAGGATTGGGTAAATGCTAACATGATTCACATAGAAGTAGGATTCCGCCTCTCAACTACTTCTCTTATCATATTAGTAATTATGGTTTATTTCAGCGGCCGTTTCTTTGCACTCATGAGATTACATGGTTATCCATAGACTGCTCCAACAGCTGTAACTGCTAGATTTTGTACATGGATTTGAAGGGATTTAGTAAACAAGCATTCAAGTGATTCTTACCGTGACTTTAATCCAATATCTGTATATAGAAACTAGATATTTAGAGTATGCGTAGCTTAAATTCTACAGCTCATATATGAAAGTTTTTTCCTATTCAGGTTCTAAGTAGAAGGTTTCTGGATTTCAAATGTCATCATGGAAGTCCATTAGAAATTTTATGCTCAAGTTTCATCTTATGTTGCGCTCTTAATGGCATTGCTCTTAATGGCATTCTTATGGCATATACTTAGTTTGGCTCTAGATAATCGTTTCAATAATATTTTTCATTGATCACGATCTTTTCACTTTTATCATCGTTTAGGTACTTAGTCCGTATTGTATTTGCTTTGAATGGGAATCAACCAAACAATCTTGAGAGATAAATATTAGGGCCTCGATCTTGTCAATAAAACCACCCCTTAGTAAATCATCACTCTAATTGTTGGAGCGAAGATAGTCGAAGTGTTCATTTTTTATGCTTAGTCCTCAATCACCAAACAAGTAATTTGGAGCTAAAAGATTGTGCTTGGGCCTGTCAATTTATTTATAACAAGATGAGGCCGAAAATGTTTTGATCGTTAAACCATTTTTCCATTGTCTCTTCTGCAGATTGATCATTCCCTTACTTACTGTTACTCCAAAATAAATGATTAGAATTTATTTCAGGGTAAACTTGAAACGGCTAAGCGAGCCAGTGAAACGGAAGCATCAGCTGATACGGTTGGAGGCAGTTCTTGACCAACTATCCCCCTATTCTCTACAATATGTATAATGGTTTTCATCAAAATAGTTTTGCTTATAAGTAGTTTTGCAGTTCAGATTGAGAATGGATGATCGAGTAAGGCTCATGAGATATATGCAGTCCTATGCCACAAATTCCATTTTTTCGAGTCAGTACAATAAAGCATATTTTGATTCTTACATTGGTAGTTGATTTCACACTAAAGGAGCAGCACCTTGAACTCTATACACCTAAATGTTCCGTTATGTCATCCTTGTTCCCACCTTCCGACTTAGCAAGCCTTGTCACTGTCGAACTGACATTCTCTGCTGCCCATCTGTAGTCGATGTGTGATTCATAATCTGTATCTGCTGCTGTATCTTGCCATGGATAATACAGCTCACTTCCACTATTGCACACCAACGTATCAAATTCTTGTAAGCCTAGTTGACAGCCTTTCAGAGCCTATTGAATGGTGCAGCTAAGGGAACCGTGGATCCAGGCATATTAGGGGAAGGTATTTGCTTGAAATTCCTACCTTCAAAGTACCTACTGGCATATTTGCATCAGTACTCGCATATTTGCCAGAATTGAACTGCATATCTAAGACTCACCCGCTTCTTCTTGCGAGTCAGGGAGCCAGATGCCAAATCCGCCGCACATGTTCTCTCCACTCTATTACTGCGTTCACGTTTATTCCTAGTTGCAATCACCGGTAAGTATAGTTATCTTATCAGTTTTATTTTGCCGTAAAAATAGTCTGCTTCCATTTTCATCTCTCTCTAATTTCATTTGATACAAAATACCAAAGCTGTCAAGTGAAATTATGCACATCAACCTTTCTTCTTCTCTTTCGACCCTTCCATCTTTTTATTTTAATACAATGTTGTAAGAGGGATCATCTTGACAGGGTTATAGTAAATATGTATGGGGAATATATTAACTGCTTTAGTTTATCATAGTTTTGGAAGCAATGATGATTTAGTTTAAAATCCTGCAATATTAACGATCTCATTATTAATATTGAACTTTGGTGATAGATTAAATGAGTAATAAGCTTTTGGGCAGTGATTTAACAGGAAGGATACATTTTGACGTTTTTGCAGTGTTCTGCTTAGGAAGTTTCATCATTCACCCAAGGGAGTGTAGAAATCTGGAAGCAAAAGGATTTTCGTCTCATCAGGTACAAATCTCAACTTCCGATCTTGCATGATTAAATTCCTATCTGTTCTAGCAATTAACTGAGAGCAAATAAAAAGGTTACATATACTTCATCAAAAAGTGGCCAAAAAGAGGCAAGTAAGAGTGGGGGACGAAAAAAATATTGGTGCACAAGTTCATGTTAATTAAATTTTATGGAAATAAATAACAATATGTAATTAGAAAACAGAAATATTAAGAATGTAACCTTGTCAAGGTAGTAGTAATTTGTTGAGAGTGGGATTTGAACCCACGCCCTTTTGGACTAGAACCTTAATCTAGCGCCTTAGACCAACTCGGCCATCTTTAATTTTTTTGGTAAGCCCGACAGTCCTGTTAGATTATATATCTTTTAATAAAAACACATTTTATTTATTTACATTTATACTATCTATCATCTAAAATAACATAAAAGATGATTCCATATTGATTAAAAACTTTTCACTTTTTCTCCATCTCCACATCTAATAATGTTCCTTGGAGAGAGGGTTCAAGTTAAGCCATATGATTGCCTTTCATTATTGGTATCATAGAATTGTGTCATATTTCGACATTTTTTTTTCTTTTTTGCAAAACATTTCACTTTTCATTCATTTTCACATTTTCATCTCATGCCTTTCAAAGAGAGAGTTTAGCTCAAGCTATATGATTGCCTTTAATTACTCTTTTAAAGTATCAAATGTCCAAAAAATAATAATACATAAAGCCAAAATAGTCTTCTTGTGCAACACTTTAATGCAGTCTTTTTATAAAATAAAATTAAAAATAGTGTTATATTGTATTGTATTAGAAATAGGGTAAAAAGAGGGCACTCCCTATTTGTCTTGTTCCAAAAAGAGAGGTATTAGGAAGGAAAAGATATAGGAAAAGAAAGGTAGGAGTTTAAGAAATTATAAGTAAATTGGCCAGACTAAATCCGTTATATATATATATATATATATATATATATCGTTTATTATAGAAAGAGATTATATGTGTGCTATCTCTCTCTTGTTCAAATATTAAAATTAACTTTCACCATCTACTTAGTATTATATTTACAGATTTTTTTGTGCAAGATATTAGAAGATGATGTGAAGCTTGGTTGTTCACAAGGCTTTCTTAAGAGTCCATTTTAGAACAAAAACCTATTTGTACAAGATTTTAGGTGAAAACAAAATTATAAGGATGAAAAAAAAAAAGGTTATAGTTAGAAATTACAATTGGATGACTATTAGACACTAGTTGAGTTCTTTAACTTGACAATCATGATTTTTCCATTTTTATTAATACTATTCTATAAATTTTAACCAAAAATATGATTCCATAAAGATTATACTAGAAATCAAAATTTTAAAGATAGAAAAAGAATGCTTTGAGCGCATTATCCATTGAATTTTTCATCTTTGATTTCTATCCTGTTTATGTATGTTGATAGTCGTGTTTTATCTGAGTATTATAATCCCAAAATATTGGTAGGCATCACACAATTTATAATTCTTCTAATCATGTTTCGTGACTACAATATTGTTTCACAAACTACCACACATCCATTTTGTTGGCCTTCCTGAAAGTACTACAGACTTCGTTCCCTGAAATTTGCACGCCACTTGTATGAAACAAGAAGAAAAAAAAAAAAAGAAAACAAAACAAAAACAGGAAGTTTCTTGGTTGTTTTTTTATTTCATTTAACTAATTCGGATTTAATTTAACAAGACCCTTCTGGTGAATTCTCTGGCGTCTTGCATCAGCATGGAATATTCCGGAAGATCTGAAAACCAACTAAACCCATGAATCCCATTCGGATACTCCACAACCCGAACCTCTTTACCCGATTTCTCCAGCCACTCACAGTACTCTTTGATCCGATCGCTTAACAAATCCAAGCCCCCATTCACAACAAGCGCCGGTGGTAATTTCAGCCCCGAAACATCGGACCGAACCACGTTAGCGCCCGGGTGATCCCGGCTCGAACCGATCGGTAGAAACGCCTTCCAATACCAATCCGTCATTTCCAAAGTCAGTCCACCGCCTTTCCCAAATCGAATCTCTGATTTTGTCCGCTCTTCTCCTCCCAAAAATGGCTGTATGGCAATCATACCTGCGATCTTAAGCCTCTTGAACTCATATTCCGCCGCTCTCACCGTCACGTGATGCACGATGTTTCCTCCGGCGCTTTCGCCGGCGATGAAACAGCTGCTTATATCAGCATTTTCTGGAAGACTTTTGGAGATCGATCCTTCGTCGATTGCCTTCAGAACGCGAAATCCGTCGTCGTATGGACTCGGAAATCGGTGCTCCGGCGCGAGGCGGTAGTTGACGGAGACGACAATGGCTCCGATTTCGCGAGCAAAATCGCGAGAGAACGAGTCGATCTTCTGAGAGTCGGCGGAGCCGAATACAAAGCCTCCACCGTGGAAGTATATGATAACAGGCATGCGATCGGACTCGGAACATGTGAGAGGATTATAAACACGAAGCCAGAGGTCGGAGGATGAAGAATCGAGTGTGGTGTCGAAGGAGGCGACGCCGCGAGTGGTGGAAGAAGGAGGTACTTTACGGTCGAGTAGGCGGAGGAAACCGCGGTTGACGGTAAAATCTGATCGGAAAGCATGTCGGAAAAGGACGGAAGATAATAGATCGGCAAGCCTACGCTTGGATGGAAGGTTGGGAGATGAGGAAGGAGATTGAGTGTCGCCAGTGGAAGGCATGCTGAAGGTATGATTAATATTATCGTGACCTCTGAAACTCTACTCTCTCGGCGGCGTCCTATTCCCTTCTTATAGTTGGCCAATCAATTGGGGTATTTTATGTAAATGAATAATCTTCAAATACTATAGTTTCACTTTCATGTGAAATTAATTAGGTTATCAAACTGGAAGCTTCAGCTATACTCCATTCTTTATTTCAAAAGAATGTGGTATTCTTTGTGAAGGCGACAAGTGCCACCAAGTTGGAGAGAAGAAAAAGCAAATTGTTTTACGGTTCTTTTTCTTTTGGGGTTATCCCGAATGAGTGTAAAAGAGGGGCTTTCGTTTTCTTTCTTTTTTTCTTTAAAATAAATTATAAAATAAAATTTTATGAAATTATATATTGAAATTGAGTTAAAAATACTTAAATATTTAAAAATAAATTAATAAAAGTTTGAATTAATCTACTAAATAATCCAAACTAATTTAATCTAAATAGTTTATTTAGTTTATTGTTAGACTGAGTTATATTCATGTTGTTTGAGTTCATTATTTATTTATAATTTAATAAATGTTGTTTCATTCTTTTATTTTGATAGGCCATATTTGTTTCGTCCTTCGATTTACTTCTTTCCCTTCGAACAATGTTATTTGTAATATATCTACTATCAAACGTGTGTAGATTGAACACAAATATACTTTATTCATAGCGGATGATTTTCATATATATTTAACACTGCTTTCAACAACAAATCTGACGTTGTCTTATCCCTGATAATGTTGAGCACCATGTTTTTTTGACAATGTCAACCAAATTAACTCTAGAACTTAATAATTATTGAGCTTTTCCTTCTCTTTAGACATGGAATATGGCTTCACCTCAAACAATGGTTCATGAAGATATTTTTGTACATACGATGATGAATTTCTCCAAGCTCTGATGGTGAATCATATGTACCAGAAATATCTTCAATCTGCATCTTCAAAAAATCAAAATTGGTTCCATCAAACTTCTCGATTCCAATTTTTAAGTTTCCATCTTCACATATCTTGTTCGAATCTCTCCCAGCTTTGATATCAGTTATAAGTAAACATAGGCTCCATAACCTAACCGTTGATGCTTAGGAATGAGACGGTAATTGACAAAGATGTTGATGGTTGAGATCTAGCAAGCAAGCCTACGACAAAGATCGTCAAAGAGCTTGGAATGGAAAGCCATGAATACGAAGCTACCGCCGTGAACAAATATGATCAACGACCAAGATTTAGATGTTATTGATTCAGATCTAGGAGTGTAGAGACGAAACCAAATGTTGTAGGAGGTATTGATGTTGAAATTAGAGAGGAAGGGGACTGAAGTCGAAGAAATTGGCAAAGGTACGATTGGGAATGTCAATGGAGCGGCTAGAGATGTAAATATAAAAGAGTATGAGTTGAGTAATTAATTTTATTTGATTGGGTAAATTTGTTATTTAAATTTAAAAAGTAACAACTTAGTCTTCAAAATTTAAAAAATAATTCTAAATGATGATTGAGTAAGGTTGAGTAACAAAAAGAATAAAATAACCTCCCCATAATTAAGGTGTAAATTTTTAATTATGTGGCATTATTTATTAATTTTATAATATTTAGTAAAAAGGATATTCTCTTAGAAAGCTTAAACAAGAAGATTTAAGTGTGAAATAGGAAAGGGAAGGAGGGATTGGCTCTGTTTTAGACATCCAAATCCGTAGTATTCTTGGCCTCAACATTTCACCAACCGAAGGAACAAAAATAAATTCATTATAATTTTTAAAATTAAACAATTATTGATTTACAGACACAATCCAGATATTAATTAAAAATTAAAATTAAAATTTATTTGTGAAGAGCCGCAGAGATCTTGTCCGGAAAAGGATAAGGAAAAGGAAAAAGAAAAGAAAAGAAAAAAAGAATCCTAAGAGTTATGCTAATCTCATGGGAATTGGGCAATACGTAAAATAAAATTTAATTAAAGGGTGAAAAAAAAATAAAATAAAAAACGACCATAATAACGACGGAAAACTGAGAAGCGATCAAATTATTGTTAGAATTATAAGATAGTGGAGAAAGTTGAGAGGGAACTCTCTTCGATTTTCTCTGATTTTCGAACCAAGGGAAAGGAGCAACAGTAATATCCTCGTTTTTTTTTTCTCTAATTTTCTGGATGAATTGTGCTCAGAGATCTATATTGTCACGGGATTCCAATTGAATCGATCCACCTTTGAGTTAGATCCAACTGTGTTATCACCTTCTGTCCCTCATTTCTCATCCTACAATGGATTCAATGGAGGCTATCGAGGAGTTGGCGCAGCTGTCGGACTCGATGCGGCAAGCTGCGGCTTTGCTTGCCGATGAGGACGTCGATGAAACTTCCACCTCCACTGCTTCCTCTCGCAGGCCTTCCACTTTCCTCAACGTCGTGGCCTTGGGGAATGTGGTAAGTTTTCATCCGTTCGGATTCGTTATGAATTACATTTTCTAGTTTCGGCATCTCTTTACCATTTTCCAATGCGTTGTTCATTGAATTCACGTAAATTTCACTTGAAGTGTCAGATCATATCTGAATTGAATCTTAGAAATTCCGAAACTCATTAAATTTTTAGAAACGTGCCGCTTCAGTAATTGAGATTGACGTATGATTATAATTGGAAGGAGGTGTACTACTTCCTGGTGATTGGAACACCTGCATTATTGCAAGGCCATTGGACGTTTGTATCTGTTTCCATGAGATTGGGATGATGGATTGATATATCGATCTACTTATTGTGTAACGACCATGTAGCTATTGAAAACGCGTTGATATGTTTCACGGCACCAGCATTTCTAGTTTGCCAGGCCACTTTGAGAAGCGATGAAATTACCTCTGCTTCGATAAACTTGGATTGACTACCAGGTTGCTCGGTAGT
Organism: Cucurbita moschata; assembly: GCF_002738365.1. Taxonomy (NCBI): domain Eukaryota; kingdom Viridiplantae; phylum Streptophyta; class Magnoliopsida; order Cucurbitales; family Cucurbitaceae; genus Cucurbita; species Cucurbita moschata. The sequence goes on from NW_019268518.1 coordinate 7,585,685, forward strand.
GTTATACTTTAGAGATCAGGTCACTTGCGATGTACTTGTTTCTGGACCATTCTATATGTCTCTAAGTTTTTTTGTCTGGTCGAAGGCATATAAGTATAGAGTCCGAAACATCCTGAAGAATAAAGCAAATATTCAGTCGATGAATGAGTGGTAGTGCTGAAGCAGTTCACATAAATATGGAAATAAATTTGGCATGGAGTTTCAACCATCACTTGAAACTGAATTGACCGTGGATACTGTGGTCGCTTTATCATGATTCTATGGTTATAGTGTTATAATCTCAATATTAATAAATTTTATGGTGATTTTCTGCTGTTTTAAACATTGGAAGGAGAAATCCAGTACCTTCTTAACTGAACTTCTGAATAATTAATTGGAAAGGGACGGAAAAATAAGAAGCCTACGGTTTTTATTGCTTTTTGCTACCGAAGTGTTAATGCACAATCATGAAAACTCTAGCACCTTACCATCTAAGGAATAGTATGGATCCTGATTTTTTTTTTCTTTTTTCAGGGTGCTGGTAAATCTGCTGTTTTAAATAGTTTGATTGGACATCCTGTTTTGGTAAGTTGGATTTCAAATATTCTCATAGCCTACATTTGAGTTTCTAAATATACTGCTACGCAATTGTCAACATTAGGACCGTCACTTTATGAGTTTGTATCCTTTTTTTTTTTTGGCCAGCCAACTGGTGAAAATGGTGCTACTAGAGCTCCCATAAGCATTGATTTACAGAGGGATAGCTCATTGAGCAGCAAATCAATTATCTTGCAGATTGACAATAAGTCTCAGCAAGTTTCTGCAAGTAAGTGACTTTAATGGATACTCTCCTTACTTTTATCCAGGCGTTACAACTTTGGGCTGATGCTTGATGGATGGTTAAGTATTTCTACAAAATTTAACTGTTATATTAATTCCCTTTCTTACTTTTCTATAAACATTATTTTCTAATTGAATTTGTTTTAATAAAAAATAGTGCTTCTCTTTAAGTTATTAATGTCAATTGGTGACATATCTTTCATCCTGTCTTTTGCCTCTTTCATGTTCTAGAAAATGACCATTTAACATTTTGTAAACTGATAGTAATTGGTGGTAATTCTTCAGCATTCAAATTCTTTTTTTGTTTGTATAGCATGTTCAGCTAATCCACATCTCTCTGCTTATGTTTTCTTCCTCATTTTTCCTGTATTTATGCAGGTGCTTTGCGGCACTCTCTACAGGATAGATTAAGTAAAGGTTCCTCTGGCAAGAGCCGGGATGAAATCTATTTGAAGCTTCGCACTAGTACAGGTAACTCTGAGTCCATGATTAGAGGCTGACAATTTCTCTAATTTAACAAGGTTGTATTTTCATGTGCTCTTCGTGAGAGAGTATCACATAAACAGTGTACAAGTTCCGAGCAGAAATAAGATCAGCAGTAGTTAGGAAGTACTTCCACATATGGTAGATCAGTGATGGATACTGGCGTATGCATTATAGTATAACAGTATAACAGTTATTCTTCTCACTTCCACAAAGTTTGAATGGTGGAAGAAATACATTTTTAGTCCCTATGTCTTGAGTATAGTTTCCATTTAGTCCCTATGTTTTGATGCTTTAGTTTAAATTATTTAATTGAGTTTACAACTCGTTCTCTCAGCACCTCCATTGAAATTGATTGATTTACCTGGGCTTGATCAGCGGAGCGTGAGTGAATCAATGGTAAGCACAAATTACCATTTGAGTAGTAGTCATTTATTGATCCTCTTTATTTCTTATTCCTTCCTTTGTACATTTAGCGATAGAATGAATTCTTTGATAAATTTTGTTATTAATTTCCAAGGGTGCAACCCTAAGGCTGGGGGATAGTGGTAAAACTTTAAAATCAAATACATAAACTATGGTTTTTTTTTAAAAGAAAGTTACACTGAATGTCAAATGTGGAAAATTTAATTATAAAGTTAACTCAAGTATTATCTTTCTTTTTCTGTAATTCAAGTAGGAACACGTTTCATTAATGATGTGATGATTACAAAATAATAGATGAGGTTCTATAAAGGAAAATTACAAAAAACTCTTCTGCTTGCTTATCTGAGAAAATCGAGCGTTCCACTCCTTCCAAATGCTCCAATGAAATTTTCCCAAAGAATCTTCATATCATTCTTGAAAGGATGATAAGTGAGGACATAGGAGAGAAAGGAGAGAGTTTCCCCTGGAAAAGCTGTATTACCTCCCAAAGTTTCTAACATCAAATGTTCCAAAAAGCAGCAGCTAAAGGGCATTTTTGATAATAAGGATCTGTGATTCAGCATTCTTGTAATAAAGAGGACAGCAATTTGGGGAGGGATAGAACCATGGTATCGTAGCCAATCTCGAGTATTAATGAGCTGAGTAGGTAGTCAATTCCATAATCAAGTTGAAACTAGAGTGCTTATCTGAGAAAATCGAGCGTTGCACTCCTTCCAACTTCTCCAATGAAATTTTCCCTAATAATCTTCTTATCATTCCTGAAAGGATGATACGTTAGGATTTAGGAGAGAAAGGAGAGAATTTCCCCCAAAAAAGCTGTATTACCACCCAAAGTTTGTAACATCTTGTTCCAAAAAGCAGCAGATAAAGGGCAGTTTTTTATAATATGGGTCTGTGGTTCAGCATTCTTGTATTTACACCACAAAAGAGCTGAGTAGGTAGTAAATTCCATAATCAAGTTGAAACTAGATTGCTTATCTGAGAAAATCGATGATCCCAAGGCCTCCTTTGATAATTGCCTTTTTACTCGTGACCCATTTTAGAGTATCAAAACCAGAACCATCTTTGCTGCCTCTCCAGAGGAATGTCCTGAAAAGCCTTTCAATAAGATTCTGCCACTTCTGATGGAATAAGAAAAAGTGGATATAATTTGATCATTTTCTTAAATGTTGCAATCTTAACAATATTCTCTCTCTCTCTCTCTCTCTCTTTTTTTGGTTGACTTCATTATTAAATTTTCCTAGATCCTGTGATTTTTAAAAATTGATTAGAAAACAATTTGCATTATTTATGATTAGAGTTATTAAGCATATGCCTCACTTGCTTATTGTTTTTAGGAAAAAAGGGAGAATCATTAAATGAAAAATAATTCACTAATGTTCTTGGAGGATGAGAAATTCTTAGGGAACTTGTTATAGCATAAAGGTGATTTTCCTTCCTTGAGTTTTCTGTTTAAGAGGGAGTCATTTATTGGAGGGAAAACTGCCAAAGAATGAAACAAAGTGAAAAAGAAAAAAAAAAAAAAAATCGTTTGGCTTGGACAGTGCCAAGCTAAGCTCAAAGGCTAGGAAATGCAATTATTGGACAGAGGCTCATTTAAAGCTAATGGGTAACTTGTAAACAATAGTATATATTTAAGTTAATAAATTAGGTAAGTCAGAGAGCTCTTCTTACTCCCAACTAGTGTTGAAAATGTTATTTATTAATTTTTAAGTAATGATATATCATAAAATGATAAATCGGTGAAATACCTCCTACAATATACCATGTGTGATCATTGGAAGGCAATACACATTTTGATTGGTGATATAACAATTCTGAAACAAAATGCCCCTGGGTCACTATTGGTTTTGGTTACTTTTCTGTTTGATCAAGCAATTTGAGTGATTGATAGTTATTATTTTGTAGATTAGTGAATATGCTGAGCACAATGATGCCATTTTGCTAGTCATTGTGCCTGCCTCTCAAGCAGTTGAGATTGCTTCAACTCGTGCACTCAGACTGGCAAAGGAATATGACAGTGAAGGTAAATTTCATTACCAGGGCATATTAAAACGTATATGTAGTTTTGATTGCATATACATTATAGGGCAGGGAGGGGATAATTTTATTTTCTTTAGGCCTGTAGCTGTCATAAATCGTGTAACTATTGGTTTGGAATGTAGGCATGTGAGAGTTAGCTACCTGTTTTTCTGGATGCACCTTTGTCATTCCAGACTCTATTTTTCTTTCTCCTTTTTATTTGTACGTCAACTAACATTTTTTTGTGGTTGGGTCTTAACTACCTCTGAATGAAATATCTCCAACTTTGTTGTTAATTATTTTGTTGTTAAAATGAAGAATATCATGTTGATTGCAGGGACTAGAACTATTGGGATAATTAGTAAAATAGATCAAGCTGCTTCGGATCAGAAATCGCTGGCTGCAGTTCAGGCTCTATTATTAAATCAAGGACCTTCAAGGGCTTCAGATATACCGTGGATTGCTTTAATTGGTCAATCTGTTTCAATTGCTTCTGCACAGTCTGGAGCTGTTGGCTCTGAAAATTCTTTGGAAACTGCCTGGAGGGCCGAGGGCGAAAGTCTGAAATCCATACTGACTGGAGCCCCACAGAGTAAACTGGGAAGAATTGCTTTGGTGGACGCTTTGGCTCATCAAATACGGAACCGTATTAAACTCAGACTTCCCAACCTATTATCAGGGTAATTCTTTTAGGTGCTACCTTACAAATGTATTCTTTAACCACAAGCTTTTAAATTGCTTATATATGCAATCAATCATATCGATGTAAGTAATGTCAAAATTTTCCCATTAAATTTGATCAAATTCCAGTTGCATGACTAGGTCATATTACTTTGTATTTATTATTTTATGTCAATGATTTTCTGTTTTTATATTAAAGAACGAACATCCAACTCAGAATCTTTTGAAGCTATAAGGAATTTTGGATCTTGGTAAGGTTTGCATGTCTAAAGGTGGCTTCGCTTGTAATTGACTTTTGTAAGTTTCAACTTTGTTGGGTCTTTTTCAAAATATCAATAACAATAACAATAAAAATAAAAATAATATTGAAAAAATAATTTTGTGACTAATAATATTTAGTTTAAAATTTGACGATGTAGTCTTGGGTTATTAAGTTGAAGAATGTGAGCGACAGATCAATAAATGTATGATATAATTTGTATCTGATCTTCCTCCATGGGATTTTTGTGTACTTCTCTGTTAACTGGCTTCCTAGATTTTGTTCACTTCTTAATCACTATATGCTAGGTTACAAGGAAAGTCTCAGACTGTTCAAGATGAGTTATCAAAGTTTGGTGATCAAACGTCGGAAAGTGCTGAAGGGACAAGAGCTGTAGCCTTGCAACTCTGCCGTGAATTTGAGGATAAGTTTCTTCAGCATATTGCAACTGGTGAGGTGAGTGATAATATGGTTTTATACTTGGTTCTCTTTAATTTCACTGGTGGAGACCCATATCTGGCTATTTTATTAATATACATGTTAATTTCATTCTTGTTGCAGCTCCAACTTAACACAATTGGCAATATTAACCTTTTTTTGTGTGTCCATGTGATGCGAATTTTCCTAGTCCCTAAAGGGTCATGTTAACGGACAAGAAAATAGGTGGAAAAACATCAGACTTCCCGTTCTGAATGAACTTGGAAACTAGGATGTAATTAGTTTAACTTCACGCATAAAAGCGAACTTTATTTAATTAAAACATTTTCAGACTACCGAACTTAATCAATTAAAATTAAAATTAAAATTAAAATTTCTATGTTTAGTACTTGTCTCTCTTAAGTAACGGAACGCTGAACTGTGCATTTTTTTATAAGTTTTTTATATGCAGTAAGAAGCTGGTAAGATACTCCTTACCTTCTTGAATTAAAATTAAAATTAAATTAAATGCTTAATAGAAATTGTTGAAAGTAGTTTGTATTATTTATAAAAGTATTCATGGAAAATATTTCTAATTTTAAAAATATCTCAATAATTAATCTTTTCCTTTTCTGTTTTTGCTTCATTTGGCTGTGTTTCATCCAAAAATTTTGTTAATTAAAGAAAGAGAAAAAGGAAATCCCAAGCTTAGTGTCATTTCTAGTCCAATATAGTTGTCAGTTTCTTCCTTTCATTTAGTCTGGTTGATAACCTATAAACGTATTCTTATAATATAAAGTAACGGTGGAGTCTGAATGATTATTCCGGTTCATACATCAAAGAGGTGCAACAATTCCTTTGGTTTGTGGGTTTCAGTTGCTCACGATAATTTTCAATTTTAGGGTGCTGGTTGGAAAATTGTTGCTAGTTTTGAGGGAAACTTTCCAAATAGAATCAAGCAGCTCCCAATCGACAGACATTTTGACATTAACAATGTGAAAAGGGTACGTTTTTTATGCCTCCTCTTCTCACCACTCTGTTCTTGTGACGTTGAATTTTTTGTTTTGCGTTCAGATTATCTCTATGTTTTGCAACTTTTACTTATTGTCTTTTGATTATTTTGAAACAGATTGTGTTAGAAGCTGATGGTTATCAACCATATTTGATATCCCCTGAAAAGGGTTTGCGATCTCTAATAAAAGGTGTTTTAGAGCTTGCAAAAGAACCATCACGTCTCTGTGTTGACGAGGTAAAACTTGCTGGGCTTTGTTTCTTCATTTGGTTGGTCCTTTTCCCTCTAAAGACGAAGTTCAATTCTTATGTCTAGTGCAAAATTTTAGATATTTGCATGTTTAAAGTTTGTATCACTGTCATCTTTTTTGCACTTTCATTGTTTATAGTGATTGAATTGCTCACCTGAGATTAACAGTCTTTTTCCTTGAAAACAAATGTACAAATTTGTTTTCGTTTACCTTGCCAAATATGTAAAAAGGCACCTACTCATCATTATGTACTTCATCTTTTAGTTTATTTAATCTGCTACTTATGGAGTTCTTGCTTGGCTGATAAAAAAAAGGTCCATCGTGTTCTAGTGGATATAGTTTCTGCTGCTGCAAATTCTACACCAGGTCTGGGAAGATACCCGCCTTTCAAAAGAGAGGTATCACTAACAAATTTCTCTAGTTTCTAATGTCATATTACTCCCTATTTCTCGAGAAGAGAAAATGGTACATGCATGTAGCATGATCAAGACAGTGTCAAATCGTTGTGGCCTAGAGGCTCTAAAAATTTAAAATTTTATCAACTTTCTTGAAGATTGTGGCCATTGCGAGTGCTGCATTAGATGGATTTAAGAACGAAGCGAAGAAAATGGTAGTTGCACTTGTTGACATGGAGAGAGCTTTTGTGCCTCCACAACATTTTATTCGATTGGTACAAAGGAGGTACTTTTAATATGTTATTTAGCTTGTTTATTAATTTCTTCACTTAGTAAACAGTAATGTTATTGAGATTAAAAGAGTGGATAACTAACCAACCTTCCCCTAGTTTTTCCTCAATTCACATAGTTCAAATTTAACGTTGAAAGTTCATTTTATAGCCATTTATTTTCCTTATAACATTTTTATAAGTGTACTCTGCATGAGTTAGGATGGAGAGGCAGCGTCGAGAGGAGGAGGTGAAACACAAATCATCAAAGAAAGGTCACGAGGCAGAGCAAGCAATATTAAACAGGGTATCTGTTCTTGTATGATTCAAGTGACAGAAAATTGATATAACATTTGATTTTCTATCACTTTTTCACGCCGTGCTTTCCATAAGCATCTTATTTCTTTTTCCTTTTTCTTTCTCTTTGATATTATTTTGGGTCAGGCAACTAGTCCTCAAACAAGTGGAAGCCTGAAATCGATGAAGGAAAAACCAGGCAAAGAGGACAAAGAAGTACAGGAAACTTCTAGTTTGAAGACTGCTGGTGCAGAAGGGGAAATAACAGCAGGTATGTATCTGTGTACAGCAGTTTTTCAAATTGTAAGTAGACTTCTCTGTTTGCTCTCTTGTGCAACTGATGCTCGTTAACTTGTAATTTTCTTAATCCATCACGACATCTTATCCTGTGGTGAACATTTTGTTGGCCGTTAGCCTTAAAAGCTCTTTTTGAATATATAGCTTCTTGTTGGAATAGTCTCTGTCAGATAATCGTTTACTTCTCATTTGAATAGTGTCTGTCAGATAATCTTTTGTCTGGATAAACTTTTCATCCTTTTCATTGTAAGTTTGAATTCAAAATCTAAGAATTGGATTGGATGTTGAAGGTTTACATTTTTGGATGACTAGAATATTGGAATCTGGTTCTTGTAACGGTGTCTGTGTTGGTTACTAAGACTACCCCAGTTAACTTTGGAACTTTCAAATATTTTAGGTTTTCTGTTGAAGAAAAGCGCTAAAACAAATGGATGGAGTAGAAGATGGTTTGTTCTAAATGAAAAGACGGGAAAGGTATTGTGTCATTGTGTTCGATCATTTCCATTTGCTATTATGTGAAAGTCTGATGGCTAAAGAATGTTCATGGTGGATTTCTCTTTTTCATCATTCTGTTGGACATGTGTTTATATATATTATTATTAAAAATAAATAAATGTGCGTGTAGTAGTAGTTTATGGAATATTATCATCAAGTACGAGGCAAGTCGTATCAATATAAAGTTCCAATAACAATTTCCCTCTCGTTATGCTTACTACGCAGTAGCTGAACAAGTTAGGTGATAATGTTTTATTAATCTGCACATGCTTTCATTTCCTCTTTTAATCTGTTTTTTTTTCAATCCTTTGGAGGAGTTTGGATCTTTTGAATATTAGTCTATTTTCATTTCTTCAATTAAAAGCTTTGTTTCTTGTTTTAAAAAGAATTGATTTATCTGCAAAGGAATGTCCTGATATTCTGATAAAGATGTGCTAGTACTATATTAGGTTCTTCATCTTCTACTTTTATCTCTCATTCTGTTGCTTCACGTTTGAGAAATTTTGTGGGTACTCAACCACTTCGGAATTGCGTTGAATATTCAAGATGTGCTTGATGCTTGTAGATGTATTCTATACTACGTTTTTAGATCTCTTCCTGCATTAGTATGTCTAATTTGTAATCTAAGCTGAATTACAAAAGGGAATCCGTGTACTTTCTTGTGTAACCATTACTTGATTTTCTGTCCTTTCTTCATCTAACCTGTGCTAGAAGAATAGTTCTTACAATTTGTCCTTTCTTATTCAGCTTGGTTACACAAAGAAGCAAGAGGAGAGGCATTTCCGTGGTGTGATCACTTTGGAGGTATGAAGAAGTGGTATAGAGATTGTCAAGTTCTTCTAGTTGTGATTATGTTAATTTTCAAATGACACAAACTTTACTAACACATTTTTTGGTTGCGAAACTCCAATTTTCGTTGAGCTCTCACTGTTCAATGAGCACATGTGCATATAACTATTGAAGTTCGAAATTTTAAACCTATTTTCTCCCGACCTAAAATATGTGCTAGTGATCAAGAAGAACCACGTAAATAATAAAAGGTTTAGAGGGAATGAGTTCAAGCCATGATGGTCATCTACCTAGAATTTAATATCCTATAATTTGCCTTAACAAACAAATGCATTAGGGTTAGACAGTTGTCTCGTGTGAATAGTCAAGGTATGTACAAACTAGTTCAAATACTCACTTATATTAAAAATAATAATAATAATAAAAGAATATATATATATATAATCAAAAGGGCCTATAGAGAGTTTGAGATATATATATATAATCAATAGGACCTATAGAGAGTTTGAAAGAGACTCTAGTGATTTGTGGTCCCTCTATCTTTCTCTTTGGGCGTTGGTGACACATTTGTCTTGTTATTGTTCTGTAAACCTTCTGTGGGTTTGGTTTTTTATATGCCTTTGTTTTCTTTCATTTGTATGCCTTTCTTTTCTTTCATTTGTATGCCTTTCTTTTGTTATGGTTGTGGTTGTCTTTACTAAAACTGTCTTAGAAAATCACCTTTTATAATAAAATATTCAAACTATGCTATCTTTTGCTGATAACATTATTTTTTAGGATATCATAATGTGTACATATATTTCAACTTTTATTAATGAAATGAAAGAGCATAACAAACAGGGCAGAGTCAGGAATTCATTAGCAAAGGCAAATCTAGCCAAGTTACAAAAGTTCTTCCTAGTTATAGTTATCATAGAACGAATTATATGTACAAAAAGGGAAGTCCCCTTTGACCATGCCTATAATCTTTTCCTACGTCCTTGAAAACTATAATTTCTTTCTAGCCAAAGCTGCCAAATTATGGTTGAGTTGCCATGTTGACTCTCTTATAAATAATTTTGCAGGAATGTAATGTTGAAGAGGCTTCAGATGAGGAAGAAGCTCCTTCAAAGGGTTCGAAGGATAAGAAATCTAATGGACCAGATTCTGGAAAAGGTCTTATGTTCAAGATCACGAGCAAGGTTGCATATAAAACTGTTCTTAAAGGTTTGTTATCTGTTAATTGTTCCAGTGGTTTGGCAATGGGCAGCGGATCCTTCTATCTTGTTATGCCACATTTTGTTCTATTTAGATAAATACTTTTTCACCCTAAGAGAGAAATACAAGAGGGGAAGTTGAAAGGTGAAACGTCCTATAGAACTCTCTAATGGGTATTGATCCATGCTTACTAATCGCAATTTTGTCCCAAAGAGCCTGCCTTTCCTTGGAGAATATCCATTGCAATTACGTCTATGTTAACTTGTTGTGTTACAACTGGTTCGTTTTTCTCGTTTCAGCACACAACGCTGTTCTCTTGAAGGCAGAAAGTATGGCTGACAAGGTTGAATGGATGAATAAGATAGGTAATGTTATTCAACCTTCCAGAGGACAGATGAAGGGTCCTGATAGTGGTCTTCCCATGCGGCAGAGTTTTTCAGATGGTTCTCTTGTGAGTTACCAACTTGCATTCGTTTCTTTGTAGCAAGTTTTTGGACGATCACGACTTCTTCTGTGTTCTGTGAACCCATCATGCTACCAATTTTTAGCTTCACAAAATCTTGTTTATAGTTGACATCATCCATTTTTTCTTATTATACATCATGTAACTGTTAATTTTGAAAAACAAGCGATTACTTATTAACTTGATTTCACTTGATTAAGGATATGATGGCTAGAAAACCTGTTGATCCTGAAGAAGAACTACGGTGGATGTCCCAAGAAGTACGTGGTTATGTTGAAGCTGTTTTGAACAGTTTGGCTGCCAATGTCCCAAAAGTAAGCTTCAGAAAAATCACTTACACTGTTGATCAGTACGCCCCTCTTATGCCATATAATGGGTTTTAATTTTATACCTTGCTGGTTGATTGATTGAACTGAGCAGGCAGTTGTGCTCTGCCAAGTTGAGAAAGCCAAGGAAGATATGCTAAACCAGTTGTATAGTTCGATCAGGTTGAATCCACTTCTGCTTATTGTTTGCGACATTTGTTAATCTTTTGTATGATTGTGGCAGTTCTATGATCAGACCTAACATGTTAATGATTTAGAAAATAATTTTTGTTCTTTTTCGGTAGTGCTCAAAGCACACCAAGGATTGAGGAGCTTCTTCTCGAGGATCACAATGTAAAGAATAAGAGAGAGGTCTACCAAAAACAATCATCCCTTCTCTCTAAATTGCTACGTGAACTCAGCGTACATGACAACCGAGCGGCTGCAGCAGCCAACTGGTCTGACAACGGCGCAGGTATGCAATTAGAAACTTTCATTCATGCCGTTTCCTTTGTAAAGTTTACAAAGACCTGATTCCATTCAGCTTGACTTGTAGCTTAGTTTCCATTGAGCTACCGTTTTAATAAACAAATGTTTGTCTTTGCAGAAAGCAGTCCGAGAACGAGTGTTCCATCATCAGGTGAAGATTGGAAATCTGCCTTTGATTCAGCAGCTAATGGTCCTGCCAACTATAATAGATCTTCATCCAATGGTCATAGTCGGCGTTATAGCGATTCAGATCAAAATGGGGATTCGAACTCACGTTCAAGCTCTAACAGTCGCCGTACTCCGAACCGGATGCCCCCTGCCCCACCGCCGTCTTCGGGTTCAAAATACTATTAGCTTAGTTGGACTGAGTTTATACTATTTGACATTTTCTTATCTTCATCAGTATTTTTTGCACACCAGAGTTTGGGTACCCAGTCTTCTCATATTCATACGTTTCTACTCGTCCACTATCAGGGAGAACGGTAGATTTACCTTTGCAACTTGGAAACAAGGCTGGCGTGTACATAGAAATCAAAGTTCCTTTGGCTTCCTAGAGATCGGTCCTGCCCCGACTCCAAGTATCCTTGAAATTCACCAATGTATTTCTTCTCACATTTCTCTATTCATTTCTTAAGATTTTGTTTTCCTTCATTATTGTTTGCACCCATTTTTGGACACTAATGTATTATTTGTGTGTTGTGGTGATAGTGATCCCATCTAAAAAATGCACTCTCTCCTTTGATAGCATTGTAGCAAATGTGTACTTTATTAAAAATTGAGGAGACAAGTAGATCTCGAATGTTGTTTTTTTAATGGGGTTTATTACAGCCTAATTTCCTCCAGTTTGAAGTTCCAACATTCATTTACTTAACACGCGCGCGCGACTGCAGGATACTCTGGAACTTTCGCAGGTGGTCCGTGTGTCGAGTCATAAGGATCGCATGGCAGCTGTGAGTTCCAAATCTTCCCTTCCGCCTGTATGAAGCATTTATGGCGTCTTCAATTTTCTGGAAAAATGAATTTATTTATTAAAATTCTTCCTAAGAGTCAAAAACAGTGGCCGACGCACCACGTTCGCCACCTTCAACTTCAAGAAATGCGCCTCTTTATTTTCCCAATTCCCACGTTCAGCTTCATCTCCTAATAACCCCAAACCCAATAATGAACTCCTCTCTTTTCCGCTTACCCTTTCCGCTCCTCTTCATCTTCATTTTCAACCTCGCCTCCGCCTGCCATGTCGGCGACCGAAATGCCCTTCTTGCTTTTAAATCCGCCATTACTGCCGACCCCTCTGGCCTTTTAAGCTCTTGGAAGTCCGCCGTCGACTGCTGCACTTGGGCCGGTGTCACTTGCTCGGTCCCCAACCGAGTCACCAGTCTCAGCCTCTATGGCCAACTCGACCACCCCAACGCCTTCCTCTCCGGCACCATCTCCAACTCTCTCTCCAACCTCCCTTACTTGGATTCCATCTACCTTGTCAACCTTCGAAACATTTCAGGTCCTTTTCCGCCTTCACTCTTCAAACTCCCCAAACTCCTCTTCATCTACATTGAAAACAACAAGCTTTCAGGCCAATTGCCAGCCGCTATCGGAAATATGAGCCAACTCGAGGCACTCAGTCTTGAAGGTAACAGGTTCACCGGTCCGATTCCGAGTTCAATTTCCAAATTGACTCGCTTGACTCAGCTCAAACTCGGTAGCAACCTTCTTACTGGCTCCATACCCATTGGAATCCGGCAGCTTAAAAGCCTGACGTTCCTCAGCCTCGAACGAAATCGATTCGCCGGTCCCCTTCCGGATTTTTGGGGCTCATTTCCGGAGTTGAGGATTCTCAGTCTTTCCCACAATAAACTCACCGGCAAAATTCCGCGCTCAATTTCATCTCTGGCCGCGAAGCTCAGTTACTTACAGATAGGGCACAATTTGCTAACAGGGAACATCCCTGATTTTCTCGGCACTTTTAGGGCACTGGATACCCTCGATCTCTCCTCCAATCACTTCTCTGGAGTGGTGCCAAAAAGCTTCAGGAATTTGACGAAAATATTCAACCTCGATCTGTCTCGGAATTCGCTGGTGGATCCGTTCCCGGAGTTGTTCGTGAAAGGAATCGAGTCGCTGGATTTGTCGTACAACAAGTTTCACCTGGGGAAAATTCCGAAATGGGTAACGTCGTCGCCGATAATATACTCTCTGAAATTGGCGAAATGTGGGATCAAAATGAAGATGGAGGATTGGAAGCCGACCCAAACCTACTTCTACGATTACATCGATCTATCGGAGAACGAGATTAGGGGCAGTCCGGTGGGATTGTTGAACCGGACGGATTACTTGGTGGGATTTTGGGGCTCCGGAAACAAGTTGAATTTTAAGCTGCAAGATTTGAGGATAGTAAAGAGGTTGAAGTACTTGGATTTGTCCAGAAATCAAGTGTCCGGTAAGGTCCCCGGTGCGGTGGTGGGGCTTGAGAAATTGAACGTCAGCTATAATCATCTGTGCGGCCCGATCCCGGCGACGAAGTTCCCGGCGACGTCGTTTTTAGGGAATGATTGCTTGTGTGGCCCGCCGCTGCCGCCCTGCAAATGAGAGGGCGCACTCCAGTCATGATGCTGCCTCCCTGGTGGAACTCATTTTATTCACGGAATGCGTTAAAGGCGCATTGAGATTAAGTGGGGGCCATGTATCAGAAGTCTCATCATGATGATACCCCAATTGTACCAATAATAAAAATCTCTTTTTATTAATTACTCTGTTAACTAACTGAATTTTTAATCTCTCTCAAAAATCTCCAATAGCTAACAGAAGCATTTCTGACGAACACATCATAACTAGTGGAAACTTTTTGGTAAGATTGACTTCCACTTTTTTTTTTTTTTTTTTAATGAAATTAACTACCTCTACAAGTTAGGTGCCATAGCTGTGAATGTTGCAAAAGTTCCAGTACAGCCAAAACATGAACAAAAACACAATAATTGGGAGAGTAATGATATCTGTAAACGTAATTAAATTTCAACTCAATACCTTCATCACATCATCGTCAAGGAGCTTCTTGTTATGCTTCTTTAACCTCATGTTGCCATATATGTTGCTAATCTTGCTGAAAGGTAACATTCCAAATAGCAGCACCTATCAAGCTTTCAGATAGATTCTCGACGAAATACGAAAAGAATGCGAGAGAGAGAGAGAGGTTAGAGATCGTACACAAGTTCTATTATACATCTCCATCTCGAGAATCTATAAATCTTCATCAACCAAAAATCTAAGCTATTTAAACATAATCTTGAGAGTATGGGAATGAGAGTCAAACTAAGGTCCAAAATCAAGTCTAGTGGAAGAGACTTACATATTCATTTACAAACAAAGCATCGCATAAAAAGCTTCCCATCAACTTCACTCACACTTGCATCTCTTACCTTATGATACACATGCAGACCTCCAACATCTCCAAATAGTTGGAAAAAAAAACTTCACCTCATACTCATGGCAGGCCAAGAATTTGCACCTGCACCCGTCCATGAAGCTCTCACCTCAGGCACCCGTCTCACCATCGAGAAGGCTTCATTCAATCGTGCAGCCCGATCTGCAAATTGCGATATCTTCTACAAAAAGATAGATGTGCACCAGTATAAGTTTTTATCTACATTCAATCAAGTAATGCAGAGAACGAAATGGATTTGTATGCCAAACCCAAAACCATCATCTGTTGCTGCATTCTACCCCAATTTTCCCCTCAAATCACCCATACATAATGGGAAAGTTACAAATGGCTGAAGCCTATAATATAACTAACTATTCTCACTGCATTCTGAAAGTTTCCATCTGGCAACCCAGATAATCAAGATAGTCCACATCAATTTCAACACAAAAAATCACATCTAATAGAGAGAATTTATAATGGATCACAGTTTCGTCCCACTGTCAATCAAAGGTTATAAATATTGTTCTTCCAAGAAAAAAGTTTCTAATAGAGCTGACCCACAAAAGGAAATTAGAAAAGTTGAACAATGAACACAAGTGTAAGATGTCTCAGAGTTGGCACAAACAGAGAAGGGTTTAGTGGGGTTAATATAAGTTTCTGCCTTCAGTTCTTTGAGGGGAGAGCTCTCCTGTTTTAGATAACTTAGCACCATCTCATTCACAAGAACGTACGACATACTCGAAAACAAATTATGTTGCTCAAATTTGAACTTAGTACGCTATTCAATGGATATAGATAATGTCGACTAACAGTTATATCCAGAAAGATTACTTTTTAAAAAGATAAGAGAGAGAGAGACTGCCAATTGAAAGAGCTTCACCAAATTAGGAATATGATAATCAATAACTAACCTTATCATCCACAGCAATCTTCAACTGAAGGCTGGTAGTTTTCCTCTTCATCTTGTACAACCTACGCCCCAATATCACCATTCCCATGAAAGCAACAGCCACAGAGAAAGACCAGGCAGGGCTCGCCTTTAGAAAGAAGTACCTCAACACCTGAAAAGGAACCTTCCACCACACAACCCTCCTCCTCTGGGGGTCTATCTCACCAGATTTTGCCTCCACTTTCACTTCTTCTGTTCCCACATCTATTTTCTCGCTTGATTCTCCATCTTCCCCACCCAAATCCTTGTTCAAAACATCATTTACACTGTCTATATGATCGCTCTCTTTTCCACAATCTCCAAATATCAGGGAAACTGACTCATTTCCAATCGAATTAGAATCCAAAACCTCATCCTGGCTCTCAATTTCTTCACCAGAACCTTCGAATTCCATTGGGCTGCACAAGTCCTTCGCAGAAAGCGGTTCATCTCTAGCAACAAAAGCAGAGCCACTAAATTTACCATCATCAGACTCCCGTCTCTCCAAATTCTCAACGTCCGTCGCAATTTCTTCGAAACCTGTCACGCTTTTCGTAATATCTGCAAAACCATTCGCATGAGATTGGTCGTCCAAAAGGCCATCGCCCGACTCGGACCCTAGTTCACTCGTGCTTCTCCGAGAATTCCGATTCTCCGAATTAGTATCGTTGGAGTTTAGGTTTTCCAACTCGACCAAACACGCGTCGTTTACAGTAGACTCCAGGGAAGTCTTTGCATCGTTTTGGTGATCACGAAGAGAGAAGTAATCAAACCAGATTGTGGTTCTAGAGCCTGAATCGCCTTCAATTACGTGAAAGAACCTCGAGTTCGAATCAGGAAAATTGGAGTGAACTTGGGGGAAAGTGTGGTCATACTCGTAGTCATGGAGAACCTCCCAGTCGTGGAATTCGCTTCCTGAACCGTCCTCCTCCATGGCGGTGGGTTCTGGAGAATTACACTAGGCAAAGGCAAAAGGCAAAGGCAAAGGCAAAGGCAAAGGCAAAGGCTATCTACAATGTTCTATGGCAACAAAAAAATGATTGAAAATGGAAGGGACGGAGAGAGACGGAAACGGCCACAGAGTGGTTTTTATGTGTAACCCACCAGTTGTTCCTTGTTAGTCCAACCTTATATTAGAAACAAAACGCCTAAACTCACTCACTTGATTCACTTCCTTTTTCCATCTTCTAGGTTAACTTATGATACATTCTGCTACTCAGTAAATACATTTAACTGAAAATTCACAGATTTATATAATATTATGGGTTGGGTGAAGAAAGAACACAAATAACTAAACCCTTTGCAGGTTAGGTTCTTCCAAGTCTTTATTTTACTGAAGAAAATGAACTGAGGCTTGAAGAAAGCTAGATATAATAGAGGAACGATAAACTTACATCTACTCCGTACCCAACTCCACAATCCTACTCTTCAAAATTCAACACTAACTCATCAAAATTCAAACTTACTATATCCACTAGAGATTATGTTAAGAATAAAATGAGGCTAAAAAAAACCTATGATCGTGTGAACAAGACCTCGAAACCCAAGACATGAAAAACCATATTTAGGACATCTAAAGCATTTATTCCCCAAATTTTACTAAATTGATACATACATTTAGTATAAATAATGCATGTTATAAGAATAACTCAAAACGGAACTCAGCCATCTATGTCAACAAGTTCACAAGCAAAATGGATTACAAAAATGGATTGGGTGTCAGTTGAGTACAGCCCAAATGTGAGCCACACACTAAATTCTTGCGCGCACGCACATATATACCAACCGAGGCTGTGTATTAGAACACTTGTGTATGTAGATCTCAGTATGCAAAAAAAAAAAAAAAAAAAAAAAAAAAAAAA
>NW_019268518.1:7604170-7667877 GCF_002738365.1 Cucurbita moschata
AAAAAAAAAAAAAAAAAAAAAAAAAAAAAAAAAAAAAAAAAAAAAAAAAAAAAAAAAAAAAAGTAGTTCTTCCTGACGTGGGATTGAAGGAGACAAGCTCTGCATTTTGCAACAGCAATGACATCAAGGGGCCAAACGCTTCTTCAGTTCATCAATGATATTGCTTCTAAGAATTGTTACTTCTTCGAAGGTTTCCACGTTTTTCAACTTCACAATCCCCTCACTCACTTCACGTTCCCCCAAAAATACTATCCAAGGGATTCTCGACTCTTTTGCACGATCAATATGTTTCATCACTCTTTTATTGATCAGGAACTCTGCATTCAGTTTCGCACTCCATATCTCACTTGCAAGCTCCGCAGCTTGTGTTAAATCATCTCCCAATATGCTCACTAGAATTTCAGTCTTAGTGGCCCGAGTAGTCTGCAAAATCCCATCAGTTGAATTCAATGGATAGTCCGTTGACAAAGACAAGTAGAAGAGTTCAAATTTTATCATCAATCGGCTTGATATGGAAGGTTGAGAACTCTCAGAAAACCACCAGGAGTTCAAAAGGGAGAGCACCCCAATTAACAGAGATAGTTGCTGGACAATAATTATAAAAGTTTTAGAGAGGGTGCTCCTATTGTATTGGAGGGTAAAATAATACCCAGCAATGAAGATGAATTGATTCACCCCCAAGACTAGACCAGGAAAAAGATTAATCAAGACCAACTATCAACATTACCTAGGAATTTTTATCCAAGAACCTTAACAAGCGGGCTTATGGAAAACTGTAATGACTTAGAAGCTCAAGTCTGATCAACATTCAACTACAAGAGAAGCACACATCTCACACGAAACAAAGGATTCAAATAAAAATGATAAGTTATTACCTGATTTTGATCTTTCAAAAGTTGTTCCATAATAACAAAAACTCGTTCAATTCCAAGACTGACGCCAACTGCTGGGACCTGCTTGGAACCAAACATTCCAATAAGGTTGTCATAGCGTCCACCAGCAGCAATGGAACCAACCTGCCAACATAAATGATCAGTTAATTACATCCTCTCAAAGCGTCCAAATAAAATACGTATTAGGAGGCAGCAAGGTAACATGATGATAGCTTCGTACATCATTGCAGGTAATAGAACTAAGGAGAAATGATCTTAGAGAGCAAAATAAGTTCCGTCAGATGTCAGTAAAGTATCATAGCTGCATAACTAGATTATTCTGGATATGAAAGCAACCATCTATCTCAAAATTTTCTATTTTAAAATTTCCACGTATAATTTTCAAAAGCAGTACACAGAAGAAGTCAGAGGGGGATATCAAATAATATTTCTTTCGAAAGAAAGGGCCAGGCTCCCAGACTAACTGTGCAAGATTGTATATCTAGCAATTCTTCAAAATAACAGAAAGTTGAGTTCATTGATTGCTCTAACACAACAAAATCCCCCCAATAACTGGTAGTTGAATTATCAAGGAAAAATCTCAAGCAATTCAAGCAGAGTTAAAATTAATATCAAACAACAGCATATGCATAACAAGTCAAAAGCAAGGGATGTACCAACCAACATGATGATGACATATAGAAACTTACCTGGGTACCACCTTTAAAAATAGCTTCATAAATTACTCCAGTGTAGTAATCAAGACCTCTGGCAAGACTCAAGTCAAAGACCACTTTGTCAACACACTTTGCCTTTTCTAGAGCACTAAATAAAATCTCTAATTCACTCAATGCACCAGAGGATCCTTTATTTTGTAATAATGGGCTCTGCTCCTGCTTAAGCTTAGCTAGTAACTCCAAAGGATGTCCCCTTTCCTTCACAAAATCACCTATTCTTTCAGCTATCTCCAGGGCCAATCCTTTTTCCTCCACCTGGCAAGTAAACATTACTATAAAATTAAGTATAATAAATCCATCCTTGTTATGGCTAGATGGAAGACAAAAAATGCAAAACTAGGAAAACGGATTAAATGTAAGAGTTACCTTGCAATGGAAATTAAGTTAACAAACTAAAAACAAAATCAAATTAGAAAAAAAAAAACTAAACAAATGATAATAACCAAAATGAAAAGAGCTTTGACTTGAGTGAAATGCAATTATGCAAATATATGTTACCACCAAATTTTAAAATTGGCGAACGTAATCTGCAATCAAAATAAATCAGATAACCAAAAGAAACTAAGAGGGTAAGGCAGAAAGAGGCAGGCATGCTCAATAAATAATAAAATTGTGGTCAACAGTAAATTTAATTACCATTTCTCTTTTTATCTGGTCAAAAGACTGCTTGTCTAACTTGTCAATACTCGAACATATGGTTCTGAACTTTTCAGGTGGTACTCCACAAATTTCTAACATTCCATCCAACAGCTTTCGATGGTTCAATTTTATCTGCAGCAGAAAATGTGTAAAATATAGATTAGGCTAAAAGTCCACTCAGGCAATATGATAATATGGGAAACTGTGCTTAATATATATTGGCTTGATGTTTTGTGCTATACTTACTGATTCAGCATATTATTCAAAATTACTACAGATTTATAAAAATTAAACAAGCAAACAAATACATTGAGTTATATTATGCAGAACAATTAGTAAAAAAGGCTACCTCATACTGTCCAATGTTCAGCTCATCAAGTAGCTCCGTTAGTATCTTAATAACCTCAAAATCTGGTCCCATCTTTTCATATTGACCAGCAATATCAAAATCACACTGATAAAATTCACGGAATCTTCCCTTAGATGGGTTGTCCCTTCTATAAACTTTTGCTATTTGATACCTTTTGAATGATGTTATACCATTCATGGCAACGTACCTAGCAAACGGAACAGTCAAGTCATATCTAAGCGAACAGAGCTCCCCTCCCTGTAAACAGACTGAAAAAGAAATTACAATGATGGAGAACAAAAAAGGAACAACAAGTTATTCCTCTGTCACAAAACTATTCCAACAATCATAGAACTTGATAGAATAGAGAGAGCTAGACAGTCACAGAATAAACAGAGAAGCATTAATCCAATAACAAACAAATAAAATGAATAACATACATAATACCCAAAAAATTAGAGAACCTTGACGTGATAATAGCATGTTAAGATGCTCAGAAAAGCTCCACGATGCATCATATATCAATGCAAATGCTAGTATAAATGGCATTAATAAGCCAACAGATACAAGAACTATTAAAAATAAATAAAGTTCCAAAAACTTCAACAGTCAACTAACCATTATGCTCAACAACAGATCAGAATATTTTTAGTGGATCGTTAATCATGTAATTATTTCATGAAGCATGAATAAGCATGAATAGACGCTCAGAATAAAGGAAGAAAATAAATTGGGATAAATATCCCAACAATTTATGTCTAAAAAACTTGATTAGAGAAACAATGGTAGTGTCTGCTAACAGTTAAAACAAGTAATAACATCTACTATAACCTGATCAGACAGATCATAAATCAGCTTGGAATCTTCTCCATATTTCCCCATGAGTGTTTCTCTCAACTCAAAAGCCGGAGTATCCAAGGCTGTGGCACCATGGCGCTCAAAAACCCCCTCTATAATTGAAAATGCTTTCTTTCTAATTGCCATTTGTTCTTTTGCAAAATCCCGAGTGCCCTAATATGTAAGAGCATTAAGTTGAGTTAAAGTAACAAACACCTTACTCAAGTTAGAAAGAGGGAAAACAATAAAATATTAAATCAAATCAAAAGATAACAGTATTAACAAAAGCATGAAATAGATTTAGAAAACCAAAATAAAGCCTAATCCTGTAGCTGTATCCTTCCAAATGAAAAGGAATGACTCACTTTCTATCTTCTTTTCTAAATTGAGACTTCTCAAATAGACAAAGATAACATACTGATTAGTGATTTCAGAAAAAGAAAACTATTGTTATTCTCTTTGCTTTACATAGAAAACCAGAAGTAAGCACCCTCAATGAAAGTTGGATTCTTATCCAAAAAGTGGAAGTGGAAGAAGGAGAAGTTTAGTGTTAAAAAGAAAATAGTGTCTTCCTTTTTTTTTTCTCCTTTCATAGAAACCTGACGCATGCACAAGCCAACTACTGCACGCTAAGGTTTCAAAATAAACTACTGTAATGAAGCATAATATAAAAAATTTGCAGCCAAAAAAATTGAATCATCACTTTTCAGTAATTTGGTTTGTGAGTAACTATCATGTCTACATGTAACAACAATTTCAACTGATATAAGGCTGTATAAAATACCTACGTTAATAACAATGATCATAAAGAATATATCAAAGATTTTTTTTTTTTTTTTGATAGGAAACAATTTCTTTGATGGACCAAAGAATTAAAATATAAAATGGACGGTAATGGTAAGTTTAAGGTATATGTTTTATGTAGTATTGTAGGAATATTTAGTAAAGGCAATACATTTAGCATTTTTAAACTGATAGTAAAAGGACGATTTCATTATTACCGTTACTAAACTATGTAGCGGCATGCAATTGAAGACAAAAGGAATCAGGAGCCATGAAAAAGGGATGCCACTATTCTTCTAATGAGATTCCACTTCCTAGACCAAAACAAAGGGAGGATGGCTAAATGGCTTGGAATTTAGGTAAAGTGCTGAAGTACGGTATTACCTTGGGAAGCTTTGGTAGCCTCCTACTTTCGTTGCTTTCAACAATCTCTCTGATTTTCATCAATAGATTATCAAACTCGGAAGCCTTTGGATCCAAAAAGGATAAAATATCTTTTACTGAGTTCTCCAACCCCAGATCACCACCTTTACCCTGCAATCTATCTTTAATCAATTGAACAACCACGCTAGTTCCTTTACCCAAGACTGCTTTCTTCTTCTTCTCACTCTTATTTACCACCTTTTCATTAGCTCGATTCATGTCAACATCTTGACCCTTTCCTATCAATTTACCGCCTTCAATCGTTAAGAAGCCTGCTATAGCCTCCCAAACGACAATTTTCCATACAGTTAACAACAACACATTGACAGTATGGACAAACTCATCGTAATTGTCATCCAAAGCTAAATCGGAGACCAACCTATAAACCTTTTTGAGACTCTCATTACTGGGACATTCCCTATCAAGCAAACCCGCCAAACTCGCCTTCATATTATCATCGCTATTTGAATCAAAAATCAGTTTTCCTCTATCCAAACTACATTTTCCCAAGTCCCACAGTATGGCTGCAAATGACAACAATGCGGTACGAACGGTATCCTCGGTCCCAGAACTCAAAGATCCTCCTTTCCCAATTTTCACATTAGAATTCAACTCAACCCGCATTTTCGAATGCACCAACTTAGCTTGCTCTCTCAAGCATCCGTGATTCTTTGGGATCTTGGAAATAGCTCCACTCTCGATCTTACCCACCAGCTTAGATCCATTTAGTAATACCTTCATATCATTAGCGACTCCAACCTCCTCCTTTGAAGCGAACCCATCACCCGAGTCCATCAAATTGAACACAGACACGTCAGCTCTAGAAGCCTCGCAAGATATGCCCGCCACAGCATCAGCAATGGAGGATAATGCTGCTGATTGATGGTCTAACAGCGCGCAAACTCCGTTCAAAACATAACACGATTGCTTGAACACGGATAACTCCTCGTCGGTCACGTCAAGTGACTCAAATTGTAAAGTTTCTGGCTTTGAATTGAGTGTCTCCGCAATGAGAACAGGAATAACCGATCGAATACCGGAAGAACTAGAGATGATGAGCTTGTTCAGGAGGACAACAAGGGACGCCCTGGCTTCTTCGCGTGTCAGGTAATTAGGAATGACGACTTGGTGCTTGACGGATGCAGCATTTCGATTGTTCGACGAAGATGCAAGCCTCTCGAGGGCTGATGAGTCGATCCGAACCAGAGCAAAGCCATGGGCAATGGCATGGATGGAGCTAGATGAAAGCGATGAACCCTTTCCTCCAAGCGTAATCACGGAGACCTCAGCAGGGTCCGCCATTAAGGATTAATGGAGGAAAAACCTTAGGAGTGAAACGGGGCGGGGAGAACGTTCGGAAATGAATTTTGGCGTTGGTTATTAGGGTTTTGGAGGTGAAGGACGAGGCAGTGGAAGAACCGGACGTATAAAAAACCGAAACCATTAAACCGGACCGATATGATTCGGATTCCATTTAAGAACAGTTAAAACTTAAAAGCTACGGCATCTTTTCTTTTTCACAATCAAATTCCATTTAAAAATACTTCAGAAAAATAAACGTCTCGCTTAACTGACTTTGGACGGAGGCGCAAAAAGAAATACATGGTTGGCGGTATTTTTGTGAACCAATGTGCGGTAAATAACAAGGTTAATCAGGGGTATTTCGGGAAGGAAAAAGTATTCTCCATATGTCCTCAGACCCCTGGCCTTGCAGCTTCCCATTTATAGTATTAGTTGCAGCATATTTGGGAGAAAAGGTAAACAAAAAGACGGGGCCCAGACCATCTGCAAACACTCCCCGCAGTTCTTCCGTCTCCAAGCTTCTGAATCCATTGGAGTTTCAGGTTCTTCTTCATCTACTTTATTCTGCCGAGTGTGTGTGTTTTCTTCAGCATCGCCTTCTTCTTTGCTCAATTCACCACCTTCGTTGTTCAGTGGTTTCGAGCTCAGCTGACTGCAGGACACTGTTCATTGTTGTCGACTCTCCACATTCCACCAGTACGTAGAAGACACAGTACTTTATACTTTTCGTTGCAATTTTCAAAGCCTTGACTTTCCCATATGCTTCTATCGAGTTCCTGGATGGCTTCACCCAGCCGCCCAAATCATGCATTAGTTTCGGATATTACACGCACACCCTCTCTCTCTTCGCGAAGAATTAAAGATTTGAGTTGGTTTGTTGATTCAAACATCATCCCATCTTATAGTTTCCCTTCACTGCTAAAAATGGCCCAGCAACTACAACGGAAGAATCAGACCCTACACTGCTCTGCATCACTTCATTCTAATCCCACTCTTCCCAGGTTTGTTTTCAGTTCACCGCACTTTTTAGAATGACTTTTCCTCCAGAGATGTGTTTGGTCCATTCGGGAAACAGGAGAAAGATATGGATTTTGATTACAATCTCTTCTGTGGTACTAACTTGCAGGAAAGATGAACTTCCTGTACATGGAGTTTCTGAAAAGGTTATTGGTGTACTAGGAGGGGGCCAACTGGGTCGTATGCTGTGTCAAGCAGCCTCTAAATTGGCCATCAAAATCGCAATTCTCGACCCACTCGTAAACTGCCCGGCTAGTTCTTTAGCTTACTATCACATGGTTGGTAACTTTGATGATAGTACCACTGTTCAAAAATTTGCTAAGAGGTATATTTTTTTACGTTCACATCCTTCATTTTCTAATATTCTTTTCGTGGCACGGATTTTCTTCCCTTGAATGCTTATCGTAGTAACAATAAGTTCCATTCATGTTTGCCAGATGTGACGTATTAACAGTTGAAATTGAACACGTTGATGTGGCCACGCTAGAGATTCTTGAGCAGCAAGGAATTGACTGTCAACCTCGGGCATCTACCATCCGTATAATTCAGGTCTGTCTTTCTTCATGTGTACATTTGGTTTTGAAAGGCACTCTATTTTAAGTGAAAAAATTACATGTCAATTCTAAATTTTCTATCAATCTTTTATTATTGGGAACCTGATGAATGATGGCTACCTCCTTATGGAAATAGAGAAATGCATAATAGATATACCTTAAAAAACTTATAGCCAAAAGTTTGCTTATAATGCTGTTATCTCGACTACAGCATAGATGTATTGCAGTACTAGTCTCCTTCCTCTCTCTTCTTGTTAGTTGATATCAATTCAAATGCGAACTCATTTATTTGTTAAACACCTTCCAATTCGTCCCTGCAATATGCTCAAGAAGATTAATTCCTCTGACCTCTGCTGTTATGTTTCTCAGAGATTGAAATCGATTGTCTACTATTTTTATTTATAATTTTTAATCCTTTCTCATCTATTATGTTACAGGACAAATATCTCCAAAAAGTTCATTTTTCTCAGCATGGAATTCCATTGCCCGAGTTTATGCAGGTTTTATTCTCTACATGAATTTCTGAATGGTGTTGTTACTCTTGCTCTTATATTTATGTTTGATAGTATCAAATAACTTATTGACCGTTAATGTTTCCTCCCACAGATCGACGATCTTGAAGGTGCAAAGAAAGCAGGTGACCTATTTGGTTATCCTCTCATGGTTAAGAGCAGAAGATTAGCTTATGATGGACGTGGAAATGCTGTTGCAAAAAGTGCAGAGGAGCTTTCTTCCGCCATTTTTGGTGAGATATATCTGATATGCAATTTGTTTATTTCAGGTCCTTTTTCAATATTGAAAGTGCGATATATTAATAATAGTATGCAGTATGATAGTCAGTCTAATTTAGGCAATTGTTGCAAATGGTCGCATAACTTTTTTAGAACAACATGTGGGAGTGGGGATTGGAATCTTTCACCTTTTGGTTGAGGATATATGCCTGAACTAGTTGTTGTATCCTTTTATTCATACTTGTAGTAAATTGTTCAAGAGTCTATGTAATACTTGTAGTAAATTGTTCAAAAGTTTATGTAATCAGGGATTTTGTACATTTGTTTCTTTTTACATCTTGGATTGTTTGAGGTTTTAATGTCCCTGTAATTTTATTTAATATGTCTATTACCTTTTATAATTTCTTATGCACTTGTCAATATGTCCAGCTCTAGATGGATTTGAGCGTGGCTTATATGTCGAGAAGTGGGCGCCTTTTGTGAAGGTGAGGTTTGTTTGTTTGTTTGTTTTGAAGGTTGGTTCTTAGCATGTGGTGTTTGCCTTGTTGATCATTCACTTTACTCTTTATGGCTTGCCTTTTTCTTCTTCTTCTTCTTTTTTCTTTTTATATGAAACTAAACAATTTCATAGAGTAAAGGCAAGCTCCAAGCGAGGAAGCTTACAAAAGGCGCTTCCAGTTGGCTTAAAGAACATTTAAGCTACAGTTGTTGAAATGAGCGTAGAATCTACAACAAGAGAGCCATTAAAAAAACAGTATCTAGAGTTCTTTTAGTTTACTTTTCTTGTGTTAGAATGCATGGATGTATATAAAAAGAAGGTCAATCCATATATGAAGTCTTAACCTAACCATATGAAGTTTCTATTTGCATATATTTTATTGTTGATGAAATCTGATGTTTGCTTTCCTTTTGTGCGATAGGAACTTTCGGTTGTTATTGCAAGATGTAGAGATAACTCTATGTCATGCTATCCTGTTGTTGAAACTATTCATAAGTAAGTTGAAGGATACAATTTTTATATGTTCTTTCCTATCCCTTCTTGCGAACGTACATTTCTGCCCTCTTTAAAAATAGTAAATTTGTGAGATGTATTGCAAATTTCATACATCATATGCAAGTGTCTGTAAATGATCAATTATGAAATGGGTATGTTGATGTCTAACTCATTTTTTGGTACCTATTTCTGTCTTTGTCTCTCTATTCTCGGGAGGATTATGTAAAGTGTTTTCTAGTGATGGGACATAAAAGATCCAAAGTTGAGGGGACCAATAAATTTAGATGTAGTAGTGCTAGGTTGACTAAACAGAGCAAAAATAGGTATTCCTATTTGTCGAATGATATTTGTGTAATCCTGTTAAATAAGGGAAATAGTTGGCGTCCCTAATTTATTGGTTTGATTTATTTAGATTTAGTTACCTAGTATATATGGATTATTATTTAGATTTAGTTACCTAGTATGTAGGGACTATTATTTAGATTTATTGTTAGAGGTTTATTTAGATTTGTCTTATCTTGTAATTCTCTGAAAATAAATAAGAAAAAACAGCAGTGTAAGTTAGACTTGCAACACTATTGATAAGTTAAGGGATAGAAATAAATTTGCTATGGTGAGAGATCTTATCTAAGGAAAATCCTAATTATCGTTCACAAAAACCTAAGTGGGTCAAGATTGATAGGTTTTAGTCAAATATTTGTGGAGCTCGAGAAGCATTGCTTCGTTTTCCTTGAATGCAACTTGCTCTCATGGGAGTATCCTTGTATCATTGATTATTCTTACAATTTCTTGACAGTGGTGTTAGGTAATCTCTCACTCACATTGAAAACTACTATTGAGGACTCTTCTATGATCCTTCCCCTTCCTCACATCACATTAGATCTTCCTTTTAATCTGAGGTCAAGAGTTTTCATGCTTGTTTGAGTCCATGGGTAATGGGGGAGATCTTACATTTTGAGCCTTGTGCCTTGAACAAGGTGGTGGATTGGAAAGTTATTTTAACTCTTGCGTGCTTGCTTATCCTAGGTTGTTCGAGTATTAGCTTTCATTGATTTTTTTTTTTTACCACTTGGAGCAATTATTCGGAACTCTTCTGGTATCATAGGCTCATTTCATTCATGAAAGAAATTATTTTTATAAAAAGGAAATTGTGAGATGTAATTGCACTGATCTTACATTACTCCTGTGCATTTGGACATCACAATAGTTATAGCTTAGTTTTTGGCTATCTCCTCTTGCTGGGCCGTTGTTTTGTTGGTCATTTTGTGTATATATTTTTGTCACTTTTTCAATAAAAGTTGGTTGTTTCGTAAAAAAATATTTAGGTATCACATTAGAAAACTTATTCTGTAGGGAAAATATATGTCACATTGTCAAAGCTCCCGCTAGTGTGTCATGGGAGATCAAAAACCTCGCAACCGATGTTGCATACAAAGCTGTTAGCTCTCTGGAAGGTGCTGGCATTTTTGCTGTAGAGTTGTTTCTGACAGAAGATGGCCAGGTTGTATCATCAATGTTTACTACTTGTAAAATTGAAGAAATCGTCTGATTTGCATTTTTCTTCCTTTTAACTCTGGGGTTAATGTACTACTTATCTCTTTTTATCTGTAACAGATTTTACTGAATGAAGTAGCTCCTAGACCTCATAATAGTGGTCATCACACAATTGAGTCTTGCAAGACCTCTCAATTTGAGCAGCATTTGCGGGCAGTCCTTGGTCTTCCCCTTGGTGATCCATCAATGATAACTCCAGCTGCTATTATGTATAACATTCTAGGTGAAGAAGAGGTAAATTAAGGATACCTACCCTTTTCATCTGTGATTTTTTCTTTATTTATAGAAGATATGTGTCCTTTTTTTTAAAAAAAAAAAAAAAAAGAACAAGGGTAAAAAAAGTACACGTTAGGTGAGGCAATTTTATTTTGTTACTTCATGTATACATATATTATTCATGTTTTTTTTTTAATCATTGATTGTATCTCTGCATGGATAAATTTGCGAATTTGGTGTTTCTATCTTGAGTAAACTAGTCTGATTACTTTGGACAATGCATGGTGATGTGCCTTATCTAACTCTCTCGAAGTGGCTGCATCCTTGGAAGGTTCTATAATTATGGAGGGCAACCTTAAAAAATTCTCTCAAATCTATTCTGCATATTAGCCAAAAAAGAAATAGAAAGAAAAAGAGACTAGGTACTAGGTACTTAAAAAATAAATTTCTTTATGTTAAGCAGCTTAGGAATATGAGACTAGGTACTTAAGTGACTTAAATTCTGCATATAAGTTTCAGTACCAGTGAACCTATCCTAGGATGAGCCTGAGATACTTAGAGGTCGTATATGATATAACACTATTTGCTAATTTTGGGGACATCAATGGTTAATCAACCATAATTAGGAGAAAGCTTTACCAACATCAATGGAAGAGCATCAGGTAAAACTTCATAGTAGAATAGATTTTGAACTTTGAATATGCATTTGGTAGGTGTAAGTACCACACGTCTGATAGTTATTCTGTTGCCATTTCTTTCAGGGGGAACCTGGTTTTTATATAGCTAATCAACTGATGCAAAGGGCGCTGAGTATATCTGGAGCTTTTGTTCATTGGTATAATAAACCGGGTTAGGCTTTAAGATTCTCTTCCGCTTAAAATTTTACCCCTTCAAGGATTGCAAAGATAACATTTAATCGACTCCCTTTCAATGAACCAGAAATGAGAAAACAAAGAAAAATGGGTCACATTACGATAGTTGGCCGTTCTATGAGTGCTGTTGAAAATTTGTTATCGTCAACGCTTGATGAAGCTTCTGAAAAGCCTGCAGGTCAGCGTCCCTCCATGGTGCTTTCATGTTATAGTGTTTTATCACAAAAATAATCCAGTATTCTGACATTCGATCATATATAACCTATCTTATAATGTTTTTAGTTATTATTTAAAGTGTAGATTTCTCTTAAGGTGAAAAATAAAACAACATATGTATGGTAAACACAGCAGTTTTTTTCCCCATTTTCTGTCTGTTCTCTTTCTTGACCTGTTCCATATAAACTGCCTAAGCATTTGAAATGACCAACTGTTTGCCATAAAAATACGAAGATAATCTTATTTGTGCCCCATGTTTATTCTTATTGTCACTGAATATGCGAATTGCAGAAGTTGGCATTCTAATCAGTTCTTTCATTTATTCTTCACCTGGTCGTATGATCTTTTCAATGTTTACTTGAAAATGAAAAAGAAGAAAAAAAAAAAAAAAAACAAGCTGTCACCCTTTTAAGATAGTTTATGAAGAGCTTTCCTTATTTATACCTCCACTTTTATTTTTTTTAAAAAAAGTATAATGGATTTTACAAGAAAACTGTATCTTGTCTTATTGGTTAACCTATAAATCTAGCTTTTGAATCTCTTAGTTTTTATTGAAAGCTTCTTTCCTATCCCTAAAGGAAATTGGTTTGCTTAATTTTTGGTTGGGTTTCATTGGTTTGCTTAACTTTTGTATCTTTATTTCTTATTAAAAACATACTCAACTCAGTTGAGCCTCGTGTTGGAATCATAATGGGCTCTGATTCGGATTTTCCGGTAATGAGAGATG
The DNA here is from genome assembly GCF_002738365.1 of Cucurbita moschata. Lineage (NCBI taxonomy): Eukaryota > Viridiplantae > Streptophyta > Magnoliopsida > Cucurbitales > Cucurbitaceae > Cucurbita > Cucurbita moschata. The sequence goes on from NW_019268518.1 coordinate 7,616,994, forward strand.
CTGCAAAGGTCCTTGACACATTTGGTGTACCTTATGAGGTTAATTTTTATTGTTGATGATTGATGCTGTTCATTATGTGTGTATATATATGTATATATATCTAACTTTTTCTTCTAAAAATAAGCAGATAAAGATAGTTTCTGCACATCGGACCCCTCATTGGATGTTTTCTTATGCGTCATCTGCTCAGGAGAGAGGGATCCAGATTATCATTGCTGGTGCTGGGGGTGCAGCCCATTTACCAGGCTAGTCATTTGAATGCTTCCTGTATAGATATATAGTATTTGGACAGAACAAAAGATCTCATTGCTTTAATTCTAAAGGGCTGGTGAAATGGACACAATATATGTTTTTATTGCGCTGTCTTGAGTTCAAAATTACGTGGGTAATTGGTTACTGCACATTGTAAATTCACGGGATAGTTCTTGGTGTGAAATCTGGTGCATTGATTTTCAGGTATGGTTGCCTCTCTTACTCCTTTGCCTGTTATTGGTGTACCTGTGCGTGCTTCGACATTGGATGGGATTGATTCACTTCTGTCAATTGTGCAGGTACTTTGTATTGGCTTCGAAATTATTTATGTTGCATTTGTTTGATTACGTATAAACATGCACTTCGGTGATTTGTGATTTGACGCTACTTCGTTTGTCCTGTTTTCTTAAATTGGATCCTATCTTTCTTCAATGAGACCCAAATCTCTTTCTAAAGTTCTAGCTTTTATAGTTTTGTATCATAGTCTTTAGTTCTGGCAGAAGTTTTTTTTCCTAATGACTTTTATTCAAGTGTTTTTTACAACATTCAGAACAACCATCATTTTCTTTTAGAAATTCTTGGTTCACATTTCACAAATGTGTACCCACGCAGCATTTATGATTGTTTTAAGGACTGTTCTTGCAGATGCCGAGGGGAGTTCCAGTTGCTACTGTTGCAATCAATAACGCAACGAATGCTGGTTTGCTCGCGGTAAGGATGCTGGGAGTGGCAGATGTGGATCTACTCTCAAGGTGCTGGCTCTTATTTGCTTACAAATATATAGTGGGAAGAAAAAAGAATACCTAATTTTATGACATATGTGCACAATTGGTGACATGGTATCGTGAATGTGTAGGATGAGCCAATTTCAAGAAGACACCAAGAAAAATGTCTTGAGAAAGGCAGAAAAGTTGGAAAAAGATGGTTGGGATCTGCAGTGAATCCTTTACCCCAAAACCATTAAGTCAAAAGAGCAGGGAGAATTTAGGTTATCCATCTCTATTGTGGATGTGGAGCTAGTTCTCCAAACTCATGACACAACCATACATTTTCTACAATGGAAGGCCTGTTAAGCGGCAGGAGTGTATTGGAGAAGTGATAAATAAGGAAAATAAATCAGATACCGAAATGATCCGAATGGCCTGTTTCTAATTTGCCCGTTTTGGTTGGTTCAGACAATTATTGAGTGCTGGAGAGCCGTGCTTTCTTAGTCCACAATTTTGCAAATTTTTTATCTTTTGAATAATCATTCTATTGAGTAGGTTCATCGTGGTTTTGTAATGGAAACAGGTCTTGTGGGAGCTGAAGCATGCCAACTTTTTTATACAAGGAATAAGAATTGTCACCTCTGATGAACTCAATTCTTCATATTGTTGTGGTTTTACTGTCAGCACAGCTTACGACTCGAATATAACGTGCGTTCTTCTACTTTGATGAGGTTTTAAAGAATAATAAATGGTTACATTAGAACTTTGCTACTTTAACCTCTTCGCCTGCCTACTTTCTATTACTGGCAGAGAACAGCAGTTTGGCCTTGTTTACACGTTTTAATTTACAAGTTACATATTATGATCCCCATTTGGTCTTCCTCTTTATGTACATGGAAAGAAAGGAGAGAATACCGAGTAAAGTGACCCCAAGCCCGCCAACAGCAAATCTCCCCATTTTTATAGAGGAAATTTGCATATTCATTAACATGCCAATCCCGGTCGTTCAGCCTTCACTAACCTAATCCCCATTCGATGTGCTTGTTGTCTATCTATGATTTTTCATCATTTTCTTTGCTTTTCTAGAGAAGTTTCGTACCACATTCTCATCGGAAAATGTCAAAGAAAGCTCTTCTTCAATAGTTTCTCTTCGGTTGTACCAGCAATCATTTGAATCGGGTTCAGTATATTCTGGAGGTGTATCGGGATCTTCAGGAATATCTCGATATAAGTGTTTCAATATGAAAAGAGCAGTGTCATGATCTCTCCGGTAGTTTCTGCATGCCAGAAACAAAACAATCAGAAGGTGGAACACAGCAAATTTACCAATGCACCTCCCTCCCTCCCTCCCTCCACTCAAAACTATTGCAGACACAGAAAAAATGCCCTACAGAAACTGGATAAGTTGATTTTATGGTTGGTAATATCCACGACTACTGAATTCGTTAGACATGTAATAAAAACTACCGACAGCAGTTAATATGTACACATCGAAAGCTTCAGGTCTAAAAGCTATGAATTATGCATGAATTCCAAGATTTTTTTAGGGTCTTAGTACACCCCCATTTGATTTACACTCCTTATAAAATGGTATCATCAAATTTTGTATCCTTCACTTGATTAAAACTACAATTAGCATCCAATAATGAATTCAGCACACATGCAGGTGAGTGGGAAGACAATTTCATGAGTTAAAAATATTGTCGAAGGTAAATACAAGATAGTTCACTACAAGCAATTCATGAAATATGGGTGAACATAAGCATCAACTGACTACCCAAGAGGTCGAAAAATACACCTGCAAGAAAGATGCCTCTATTGCAAGAGAATCCCTCATGCCAAATCGAAAATAGTCACCCTTCCCAACTATTTCAGTCTTAGGAACTGATGCTGCTAGCTCTGTTGAAACACAAGCAGCAGAAAGTCATCAAAAGGTTTGAAAGCCCTTTGACAAGAATAGAAGGAAACCTTCATAAGATGAATATATACGTATTTATTTCAAAATAGAAAAGATAAACAAAATATATTTGAAAGCCCTTTAATTATTTCAAAATAGAAAAGATAAACAAAATATATACGTATTTATAGGTGCAGAAGTTTATAAGGAAGGCAATGGATGGATAAATCCTTTGAATTATGTCTTCCTAAAACAGGCTTCTCAGTATATCCTCAAATATGATTCGTCGTTAAACTCTCAAGAAGTTTGCATCGGTTATTTTCACCTTCGTTTTCTACTTTGTTCATCAATTTTGCCCAGGTCGCATTCGAAAACATACCATTAAAGATGAAAAAAATGAAAAGCGCTCACCATTCCCAAGCAAAGGTACTTCACAGAAATACCAGCGAACATCGCCGCCGTCGGAAGGACTCCTTGTCTGTGCAAGATACTTCTGCCTACCTTCGCAGTGCTCGATGACATCCTCCAATTTTGCAATGTTAGAGGGCGTGTTCTTTAGCGAATCAGGGGACGCTTCTGAAACTTCAGAAGAACCTATAGCTGCCAAAGACAACATGTCACCGCCAACCATATCTTTCGAACTATTTGACATCCATTTTGGCGCCTGATCGAATAATTTTTGCCTCGGAACCTATCACTAAGAAAGAGGCTCCGAAGCAATTACAGGACAGGTTAGCTCAGAGGATTTAGTGAATTTGCTTCCGTCAAGAAAATGGTCAACTATGACTTGAATCCAACACCCAGCTAAAATCCTTCAAGATCCTAGAAGCACACAGCCACATAACGAAACAAACAATTACGATGACGAGAAACAGAAGGCACCCAAATGAAGTATCACACACGCCAGCCTGCAGAGAAATCTGATTCTAACTTGAAAGGAATGGCGAAACAGGGTTTGGCTGGTAGGGTTCAATAAATGGGCTTCAGCAAGCACAATGTAGAGGGGCTGGAATTACATGGGACCACGTCAGGTTCCAGACGGCTGCTGGAGAAGATGGGAATCAAAAGCCATTGAGACCATTGCCTTGCATGTTCGATCCAAGGGAATAGCGGAGACAGATTCGGTGAGAAAAAGCAGTGTGGCTGTGGCTTCGGCTTCTGGTAGGGTTGGATACAGGCGGTGACAGACGCAACCGCACCGGCACGGTGGTTAACTTGAAATTAAAAAGTTCCCATTATTTTTGTTCTGTAGTCGTTTGGTTTTTTCGTGGAAAACTTTTCTGGCTCTTGCAATCGTCGCGGGAATTTGGTTGAAGAAACATCTTTACCCTAATATCATCACGTAATTAAATTTTTATTTCCAAATTATAATTTAATATATGTAAGGTCTTTAAATAGATTGGGTTGAATCAATAACACTAACTGAAGCTTCATTTATTATGGCACCCAACAAAAGGCCACATGAGAAATTATTCGGCGACATGATTCCCTTAAACTATGGCATATTCTCTCGGCGCCCTGCTATAATTTTGACCTCAACTTTTGGCTGCTCATTGTTTGCCTTTAATCTTCAACATTATATCGTCTCGCCATAATATTCTATTTCTTTTCCTTTTTCCCACCTGTTATTTTCCTCTGCTCTGGATTGGATCATCATTCCTTCCCACACTCGTGTCTAATTCCCCCAGCAAAATCGTTTCGGATATGGATCTCTGCACTGCAAATCTCAAGAACACCGCCACCTTCTCACTCAAACAACCCATTTCTCCCAGCTTGCCGAAGACTACGAGGAGATTTTCCTCTTCACATCTCTTTGGCGCTCATCTTCTGCGCCTGCTTGAGATCCCACTTTTCAGGCCTTCTGCTTCTCGCTCATTTCTGGTCACACCGGTTGCCAAGAACAATCGCGACAATTCTCCCTCTCCTGGTACTTTTCTTCTTCCAGAATTCTTAATCTCTTCTTCTTTGATTCGGATTCCGAGTTTCTTTTCACATTTCCCTGGCATTACGATATTTGCCCTTTTGCTCTGCTTGGGAATTGGGATGTAATACTGACTGTAGAATTGTATATGTAAGCTTGAAACCTAAAATCAGGGCATTGGATTTTCCCAATAACATTTGTATGATTCTGTATCAGTTTCTTTCTTTTTTCTTTTTTTTTCTTTTTTTTGTTCCTGAATATAAAGTGCTTTTTGGAAACCGTTTTAATATTTGTTATCTGTGCCCACCGTGAGAAATATCATTTTTTGTTTTTCTTTCGTAAGTGCAGGACATGGTGACCATTCGGTACCTGGAGATGACGCTAAATCAAACAACATTTCTGATGCCAACAAAACTAATGAATCTTCTTCCCAAAAATCACATCATATTAATTTGGACTGGAGGGAATTCAGAGCAAACCTATTCGCTCGTGAGCAGGTGATTTATGATGCTTTTACAGAATTTGATCATACTCCTAATAGGAAATGGGTATAATCTGGTAATTATGAGATACCGCGTTTTTAGTTCCCTAGGGTAGAAACCCTCGCATACACGCCTAAAGCTTATCTTTTGTTGCATTAGAAGATTATGATGTTACCTGGTTTCATGAGGTAGGATAGGTGAAGAACATAAATGCAGACAAAACAGGGTGAATGAAAGAAATGTAAACTCCTTGATCATCCAATGCACTATTCTTGTGTGGTGTGAATTATTTGCAGGCAGAGAAGGTGGAAAATGCAAAGGGTGACGCTCACGAGTGTAGGCCTCTGGGCCTGAAGTGGGCACATCCCATTCCTGTGCCTGAGACTGGGTGTGTCCTTGTGGCCACAGAGAAGTTGGAGGGTGTTCGCAGTTTTGAGCGAACAGTCATTCTTCTCCTCAGATGTGGAAACAGACATCCTGAGGAGGGGCCATTTGGGGTTGTGATTAATTCCCCGCTCCACAAAAAGATCAAGCATATGAATCCAACCAATCTTGACTTAGCAACTACATTCTCTGATTGCTCTCTACACTTTGGAGGGCCTGTTGAGGCGAGCATGTTTTTGATGAAAACAGGAGAAAAATTGAAACTCCATGGGTTCGAAGAAGTGATCCCAGGCCTCTGCTTTGGCGCTCGAAACAGCCTTGATGAAGCTGCAGTGCTGGTGAAGAAGGGAATCCTTAAGCCTCAGGACTTCAGATTCTTTGTGGGCTATGCTGGGTGGCAACTGGATCAATTGAGGGAGGAGATTGAATCAGATTACTGGCATGTGGCTGCTTGTAGCTCAAATCTAATTAGTGGCGCCACATCAGAGGGACTCTGGGAGGAGATTTTGCAGTTAATGGGTGGTCACTATTCAGAGTTGAGCAGAAGGCCCAAGCAAGATATGTAGCTACCTATTTATTTCAAGGAACACTCAAAATTCTGAGCTCAAATGCGTAATCGAAGTTAAGCTAAAAGCCATAAAAAGCTGGAAGCCAAATGTACAGAAGTTAGCTCGCTTTTGAAATTTAGAACGCATCATCCCTTTCTAAGCACAGCAACGCTCTTCTATAGCTATTTATAAATGTAATTTATGTAGAGTATACTGCAGTCAATCTGTTCGCATTTGCTTGATTCAATAGCCCAAGAATCTGTCTGCGTCCGATTATAGTTATAATTTTTTTTGTCGATAAAAAAATAATTTTATCTGCTTACTATTTTGTTTGTTTTGAAGAATACTTTATTTATTTTTACAACTACAGTAACCAAATTTGTTTTACACGAGGGTAGTCTCCACTTTCCTGAAATGCATACTTTGTTTATGAGATGTGGCTTCACTTTTTTTTCCTTTAATCCTATTCCATTCAAGTGACCTTAAACTAATAAATATATTAATACTGATTTGTTTTTAATCAGTTTTGTTAGGATTTTGATGATCAAAATCTTAGAGGAAGTGTTAGAATTAAGTGGTTTCATGATGTAGATAGATAATTTATTTCATTTTCTGTACTAAAAACCTGAATATAAAATTAACAAAAACTTGGTGATTAAAAACGCTAGAAGGAGGGCTTGAACCTCCGACCTTGTGGTTAACAGCCACACGCTCTAACCAACTGAGCTATTCCAGCTTTTGTTACATACGAAATAAATAGTTTAATTAATGTAAATAATTTAATGGTCCACGACCATGGTGAGTCGACCCACGTTTCAGAAAGAAACAAAAACAAAAACCTTGCCTCGTCACTGTTATTAATGCAGCTCCAAGTTTGAAGTTTGAATTTTGTTCGTATTCACACCGAAATTCTTGGCTTTGACGACACCATTGTTTCTGTATGGCACCGTCCATTTTCCCATCCACTCACTTTCATTTTTCCATCATTTTTATCAAATTTTAATACACAGCTCGCGTAATAATATTAGAAAGGGAGAGCTTTGAATTTTAAATATATATGATATTTAATTTTTATTAATTTCAAGAGAATCCTTTTCTGCGTACTAAATTCAGTATCTTTGTTTCTAGCTTTTATAGCACAACCATTCATGTTCTTATTTCTTAGGGTACGACCACAATTTCCGATATTTTAATTTAATTTATATATTTAATACAATTTAATCTCTCGAGTCCACTTTAAATCATGGAAAGGTGGAGATCCTGCCCGGCCCCGACGGAAGTCTTAATGAAAAATTGATCACTATTCGATAAAACTATCATAAGATCCCCGCCGTTAATCACCAATGATCAAATTGACGCTCACAGATAATCTTCGATGGAAATATCTCGATCTCGATCTTGATCATTCATCGCAGTATAGCTCTCGTATCCTGATCCGTGAAATGCCCCTGTCCCACCGCTGCTGCCCCGATCAGGCGAGCTGTTGCATATATACTGCGCATCGACGGCCATGGCAGCGTCGGAGGCTGCCTTCTGAATGGAGCCAGGCGACATGTCGTCTCGGATAAGGAGGTGGTTGGTCAAGGGCAGAACCATGGGCGGGAAGTTGAGGTGGTCGAGGTTTGAGGGTCTTCTCAGGCAATAATATGCGACGTCGTGAGCCACGGCGGCAGCCTCCGGCGACGAGTAAGAACCAAGCCACATGCGCTCTTGTGTGCCCGGAACTCGAATCTCTGACACCCACTTCCCCCACTTACGCCGTCGTACGCCCTTGTATTTCTTTGTCTCGGGAGGACCAGTGTTGGAATTAGAAGCCATGATAAGATGAATTGAGTTGACAATGGATGGATATACTTGTGGAGTGGAAGCTGGAGGTAAAGGAGGAGGGAAGTGATGGGAAAGAGGAAGAAAGTTTTTGGTTTTTATAGGTTGAAATCGAAGAGGAAAGTCAATTGCTAAATTTGGTGAATTGAATATACTAGTATTGCAGCATATCCAATAGGATTGCTATTGGTCAAAATTTTCAAAGTCAAAGTCAAAAGTATATATATGTACAGAGATTGAATAAAATAATAAAAATTAATATTAGAAATTAGAATGGGCTGGGATGGGAAGGAAAAATGTGTCTCCCGCCTCCCTCCGCTCCGCCAACAATAAACGTGTTGAACCATTTAATTTGATGCAAACTCCACGTCATCCCTTCCGTCCAATCACCGCCATCATCTGCTTCCCCCTGCCTCCCATTTAATTTTGTACTGTGAAAGATATTATGAACACAAATGAGTTGGAATTAAAAGTGGTTTATTACTGTGGAACACAAATGAGTTGGAATTAAAAGTGGTTTATTACTGTGGGCCTCAAGCTGCAGGTCTCCAGACCGAGTCACCAATTAAATAATAAATACACTGATTATTATTATTTTATTATAAAAATATATAAAGAATTGGTCAAAAATACATTGAGAGTGCACGTGATTAAAAGATAATAATAGAAAGATTTATTAATGCACGTGTCTCTTTTCTTTTCTTTTCTTTTTTTTCTCCAAACTGAGAACCAAATTCCGGAAGGTAGTGCAAGCCTAATGTAAAAGCACAAAGCCCCCAACTCCCAAGTGGTTACCAAAAAAGTAGGTAGATTCAAATATTTCTATACGCATCTTTATTTATCTAATTTATATCATCAGCTGAGAGGGACGGGTTTTCCTAATTTGGTTTGACTGGAACAACAATTTGATGTGTGAAAATTGGAATTTTTGTGTCACCATATGCTTCTTTTTCTACATTAATTAATGCTCCCAGCCCTTCCTACCTACGTCATAATTTAGATACTCTTATATTTATTTTTATTTCCCTTTGTTAATTGAAGATATCAAACTAAAATCACTCCATAAGCTATGGGAAACATTTTTTATTCTCTCTCTATGATCTTCCTTGCTTGTCCGCCTGATGTCTTCCAACCCGCAGCTCAGGTTTGTTGCTGCACCTAACTCATCTCGCAGTGACACTCGGACCTCTGCTCCTCCACAAAATCAATGATTGTCTGCTTTGTTTGTATATGTCCTGGTTCTCGAGCGTCATTCATTTTGTCAGTCTTTGATTCATATTGATTTCATTGGCGCTCATTGTGTCATCATCGTCACTATTAATCACGACTGTTATTGATGACCGAGTTGTCTCGTTGCCGTACGCCACACGAGCAACCGTAAAAAATGTCATATTTAGCCCAAATATGCTTCACTAATTTTTATTAATAACAGAAATTATGAAAAAGATAAAATAATAGAAACTTAACATAACTTGACATACTTTCCAATCATCAAATATCACAAAACAACATTTTTATTAATATACATATGTATATATATAAAAGCAACATAAAATAACACAACCTACTGAGCTAACAAACAATTTAGTACCTTATGCTAAATCTACTTACATCACTAATAAAACAATTAAATGATTTAGTGTCAACTTAAAGTAGCTTATGCATCTTACGTATTTTATTTAACGTTCCATCTGTATATCATACTAAGAAAAACATATGTCATGAAGAAAAGAAAAGAAGAGAAAAAGAATAGAAAAGGAAGCAGAAAAACGTGGGAAACATGACGAAATAGAATACATGGACAAGAAGGTTTGAAGAACCAAAAAAAGAAAAGAGACAATTATCCATATCTGAGTTCCCAAAGGCTTCGCGTTAGGATCTGAAACATGAGATGAAACATACAGATTTAAGGTTGTGGAAAACGAGGAATGGTTCAAAAAAAAAAAAAAAAAACCAACAACAACAACAACAACGCGATTCTAGGATCTCCGAATCAACGCTTTATCCACTCTCAAACCTGTCTCCCACCGCACACAAACACTAGCAGATATATATATACATACACCCCCATCCCATACTCTTCCATCTCAATTCAAACACTACAGCCCTTTCCTCCTTCACCTTCCAAATGGTACCTCTCACCCTCTATCTCGCTTTCCCTTTCATTGTTTATATATTTTCAATGTGCCTTATTGTATCGCAGGATCCAGAGAACAATATCCAAAGCCATGAAGAAATTCATCCCGATCAGGCCACCCATTCCACGACGCCACCCGAAGAAGACAAGCCCCATGCCCAACTTAACAACTGGCTGCCCATCACCGCCTCCAGGAAAGCCAAGTGGTGGTACTCCGCTTTTCACAATGTCACCGCCATGGTGGGCGCGGGGGTGCTCGGCCTGCCCTTTGCCGTGTCTCAGCTTGGATGGTTTGTTGTTTTATGCATTTGTAGATAGATAGGTAGTTGAGATGACATGATTGGATTTTAATTTAAGTTGTTGATATGATATATATATATTGCATATTGCATATAGGGCCCCTGGAGTGACGGCGATTGTGCTGTCTTGGATTATCACGTTCTACTCGCTGTGGCAGCTGGTGCAGTTGCACGAGGTGGCTCCCGGGCGGCGGTTTGACCGATACCCGGAGCTCGGGATGTACGCGTTCGGACCCAAGCTTGGGTACTGGACCATAATGCCCCTCCAACTCACTGTTCAGGTAGCTTCCAGCATTGTGTACGCTGTGACCGGGGGCAAGTCCCTGAAAAAGTCGTGCGAGCTTGTGTTTCCGGACACGTTCGATGAAATCCGAGAGACGTACTTCATCTTGTTCTTCACGGTGCTTCAACTGGTGATGTCCCAAAGCCCGAATTTCAACTCCCTGAAAGGAGTGTCTCTACTTGCTGCAATCATGTCCTTCGCCTACTCCATGGTGGCTTGCGTTGCATCCTTCATCAAAGGAAACGAGGACCACCACTCCCTCCAAGTCACGTACGGGGTTCGATCCCACACCGCCCCCGGCCAGGCCTTCGATGCTTTGAACGGAATTGGGACCATCGCGTTCGCATTTGCGGGGCACAGCGTGGTTTTGGAAATACAAGCCACCATTCCGTCTACGGAAGAGAAGCCGTCGAAGGTGCCGATGTGGCGTGGGGTTACGGTGGCTTACGTGATTGTTGCCATCTGCTACATCTCGGTTTCCATATCCGGATATTGGGCGTTTGGGATCGCTGTGGACGACGACGTTCTTGTTTCCCTGGAGAACCCCAAGTGGCTGATAGCTGCTGCCAACTTCATGGTTTTTCTGCACGTCATTGGAAGCTACCAGGTTAGTGTGTTATTTAATTTAATTTTTCTTTTTAATTTCTAAAATAACATTGTGTTACTCCTCCTAGGTATTCGCAATGCCCGTGTTCGACACCATAGAATCGGCTTTAGTAGGAAGCTACCGGTTCAAGCCAAGTCGAGCACTGCGACTCATTGCCCGCAGCAGTTACGTTGGTAAGTACATTCTAACTGAAATGGAATCAATTTTTGTTTAAAAATAATTAATCGGAGTGTATGGGCTTCCACAGCATTAGTAGGATTTGTGGGGATGTGCATTCCATTTTTTGGAGGACTACTGGGATTCTTCGGGGGATTAGTGTTTGCTGCCACCTCATATTTTGTAAGGTTTTAATTATTTTTATTATTTTTATTTTTAAATAAATAAATAATGATTTATTTGAATCATGGCAGGTGCCTTGCATCATGTGGTTGATAATTAAACGACCCAAGCCATGGAGCTTCCACTGGATTGCATCTTGGGTACGTAATAAAATTTGTGGGGAAGCTATTTTATTTTATTTCGTTTCATTTTACTTTATTTACGAATTTGGGGGTTTTGGATCTGCAGACGGCGACGATCATTGGAGTGTCGATTGCAGTTTTGACGCCCATTGGGGGACTTCGCCAGATTATTCTTTCATTCAAGTCCTACAAGATTTTCTCTTAACCTTTTCGCCTTTTCGTTTGTAGATACTTTAATTTCTTTCCATTTTTTTTTTCTGGGAGGGAAATTGCTTAGCTGTCTTGCCTCTTTTCCTTTTTTTCATTCTTTTGTTCACTTGGACATCCTCTTGTCTTCTAGGATTCAATTTACAATTTTTTTTTATTTCTTTTCATTTCAATCCTTAAAATTATTTATTTCAATATTTTAGTGACACACAAACAATTCAATCACAAGTAGAGTATCTGGGTCAATTATTTACATTCAACTCTAGTAATAGGATCAATCCATAAATAATTAATCATAATGGTTAACATAAATTAATAATATTTATAATAAATTGATTAAAATATATTATTCCCTAATGAATTAATATTTCCATATTTTTTTCATCGTGGAGGTTTATGCTTGTTTCTTTGAAAGTAACTCCAAAATATGTAGATCCGTGACTCTTTCTCACTTAAAATACTTTTTTAATCGATACTTTAAATTTTAAATTTATTTTTCGTTAAATTTTAGAAATATCGCCAATTATTATTATTTAACAAAAAATAAATAAAGAGACGAAGTCAATTCTCGCACTATTAATTCATATAAAAGAATACGGCAGTTCCAAGCCAATTAACCTACCTCACATTATTCCTCTCTCCACTGCTCTACGATCGACGTGCCGAACGGAGCTTCAACCAAGCAATGGCATCCGGCCTCCTGAATCGGAATCTCTTTCCGATTTCTGCAACATTGGTGAGAATTTCTACATGAACTCTGTTCGCTCAGAACCTGAAACTGAAGAGCTCGAGCTCAGCATTCGCGTGAAAATAATGCAGTTTTCGAGCAATGGAACCAACCTTTCTACAAGTTTTCTATCTTATCTCTGCCTTTTGCTCAAGCTTTTCGCTGTGAGTAAGTATATATAAATTTGCGCGTTTACATGATTTTGAATTAGCACTTCTGATGAAGTTGCCTTGATTACTTGATATTGATATCCACCAAAAGACTCCGAGAACTGTCGCGAGTTACTCGTATTCTTCATTTTACATCCTCATGATATTAATCTTCATTTTCATATGTATTTTTTAAAAGTTTTAGGGAGGTGATCCGCTCTTTATTTCATTCTAACCAGCTCTCCGGATTGTTTCTTTTTTTCCAGCTCAATATGTGTCTTTATTTTTGTGTTTCATCTGGTATTTTTACTTGATATCCTCCTTTAACTAGTTTGTTCTACAATATGCAATTCCGGTGTGGAACATATTTTAAACAGATACAGTTGCAAAGATTATATGTCATATCAATGCAATTAAATGGAACCAACAGTTGTGCGCGGTAGACCTAGAACTACTTTGTTAATGTTAATTACATAATCGCGCAGAGATGACAGACTGATAGACACATAGGATTAATAAGATTTAGCCTATCTACTTTGCTATATTCTTTTATCCTGCTTACATAATTTTCTGTCGTGGAAATCAAGTTTTTGCCAATGCTTACATTCTAGCATCTCTAAAACTATGATTGAAAGACTTGCCTTGACAATCAAATGTAATAGAATCAAACAATTGTCCCGAGAGATTAGTCAAGGTCCACCACAAGTTGGCCGGACACTCATGGATATTAAAAAATAATAATAATAATAAAAAAAAAAGTTAGGGTAAAATAAGTATTTATCTGGTTCTGGTCAGGAAATTGCTCATATCAGTAACCTCTTATCCTTATATGATGTCTCTCATCTTGTTGCTAAAGAGAAGGTAGCCACATTTTCCTTCTCTTCATTGGCAAGACTTCTATGGGGCTCAAGAACAGTGTCGGTTAGTTCTCTCAGCAGGAGGAATATTAATTTGGTAACGTGTCTTTCTGATTATGCAGTTATCATATGTCGGAGGCCAAAACAACACTATCTTCTTATAGCTTGGGGTTTAACCTTTATTGAATTACATAGGTTATATTGGAACAAAATATATGTTACGCATGGAGGAGTTAAATTTCTATGGAGTTTACTAGGAAGATATGAAGAGTCAAAGTGGCTTATTGAGTTGGTTACAAAAAGGAATGCAGTTTCGCGATGAATTTGGTCGAGCTATTTTTTGTTGCACCAATATCCTATATATAAATCTATTTAAAGCTTGAGCTGTTGACTTTATGGCCACCTCTCCTCCATTTTACTCTGTAAAATCATCCTGGTACCTAAAAATAATTTATTTCATGCAAATGGATGCAGTTTTATTTGGAACGCATTTTCTTTGAAGATTGGTTTGATATTTAGCTTTTATTTGTCTTAAATGAATGGAAAAGATACATAAAAAAACTGGTTTTTTGTTGCATCCTGAAGCTCTACGACGCAATTATTTCTGTAACAAGTTTCCAATTTCCACTTGTTGAAACAGAGTTGTCCGCCATCGTGGATATAGTGTGCAGTGTGAATATCCATTCATAGGGAACTGCCTCAACAGACCCACCACCCAGAAAGTTGCAACTTTTCTCATACGAGAACAACCTGGTATGCTGATGGGCTATCCTCCCTATATTACATATACCTGTACCCTGTTTATCTCACCTTTTCAGTTTCATCTATAACATCACTAGATTACCTTCGCCATGATTCGTTATAGTAATGTTTAAAAGTAGGTAGCGGAGAGAACCCGTGTTATTAGCACAGCCAAGTTAACTCTGTTTTATTGTTCTTTTCCGTCAGCTTCATAAATCCGGTGGTCCGTTTTTCGTAGTTAGGGTCTATTAGGTTGGAATTTTGAAACTGGATAATAGTTGGTTGGGTAAGCACTGTGTTAATACTGCTTAAAATGCTTCAATGAAGTTCGTTTCTTATATTAGGAAAAAAAAAAAAAAAAAAACCACTTGAATATGCTGAGTATCCAGATAAGTAGCATGAATATTTTACACTCTCACACCGTAGGATTGAATCAGATCTTATTTGTTTATTTTAATTTCCCAACATTGTTACTCTCTCTGCTTATATTTTGGTTGAAGAATGTAAATGGATGAATGAATGCTCAACGCTAATATATTGTAGTGTTTTGTTATAATACAAATATGGATAAACTTTCCAGTATACTCGAAGTGTGCGCGAGGCATTGTGAGAGCTGGACCTTCCTTGCATCTTTCATAAACGTGGGAGAAGGATCATAACGGACAAAGTTAGTTCTCAACATCTCCGGATCGAAAGAGGTTTGCTATTTGATTTCCGTCTGAATATCTCCATGCTCTTGAGGTTATGTATTTCCCTCATTGTCACGGTGGATTTTATAACGCAACTCTTAAGACATTTTTTTGACATGGAAACACGTAGATATCAAATCTTAAATACGTAATCACCATAGTTTGAACAACACGTAGATATCAAATTATAAATTTAGTTTTACTAAAAACTTATAATTTGACCTAAATTTAATTCTATCAAACTTCAACTTTTCTTTTTTACTTTAGTTTGTTGTAGTTAGTTTGAAAATTTGTAAAAGGTTCAACAAATAAAAATCAATATTAATGGGAGAGTAAATGAAATTACAGGAGTTTGAGCACGAGTCGAGCGTCACATGCCAACTAACATCTACTTTAGTTCGTTTCTAAACCACATCGTACGAGGAGAGATTCCTTTGTGATACCATGTGTAACACCTTAGGTCCAAGAATCCTACAAGAAATTGAATTCGATATTGAGTACCTTGTAACCTTAACACCCCCTTACACTTAATGCGATCTGATCATACTAACCTACTCATCTTGAGATGATACGAGAATGAAGATTGTTCGTGCAAACTAATACAAGAGTCCTTTCCGTATTTTTTCCCCCTTTCCCCCTCAATTCATGTGCTTTTTAGGAAATGAATATCTCATTGCTCTTGAGGTTATGTTATTTCTCTCATTGCCTTAGGTGAGTTTTTATACGTATATATCAAGTCTCAAATAGGTAATCACTATAGTTTGAACTCATTCCCTGCCTATCAACTTATTAAACTTTATGAATTGATTAACTTTTTAGTTCTAAAATTTGTTTGAGTTGATCCATCCAAATCAAAATGCCTCAAGACTGTCAAACTATGCTCTAGTTGGTTTTACGTTATATGATGTCTGTCATATTTACTTCAGTCGGCTATATATATTGCATGTTTACTGTTACCTCCATTGTTTTAAATATCTAAACCCGAAATATCAGGTACCTTATTTTGTCGATCCCAGTACTGGTATTGAAACTGGCATCTACAAGCAGATTTTGTCTCATATTCTAGACATGTTCTGCAGCCACCCTGCAATTTTGGCGTCTGATACCATTACATGCCTTACCTGTGAAGCAATACAAGTCTTTGCCAAACAAGCTTTTATAGTCGCAAATATATTTTTGTACAAGAAGAAAGCAAGGGTATTGATTGCATTCTTAAATATTATGTCCTAAATCCCTATTGATGAGTAAGTTGAATGTAATATTAGATTTACAGGATCAACAGAAGAACTTGAATGCTAGATAGACCATATCTTCAATTAGATCCTACAAACGAGGGAATTGTGAGGATGAAAATTTAGAGTGACCAGTTGTACTTGCCCCTAATAAATAGTATGATCAGTTGATAAAATTGTTCGGTAAAACAAAACATTGTTGGCAATATTCAAATTACTTATTTGATGAGCTCGTCATGAGTGATTGCTGCGGCTGGCAGGGCTAGATGATTGCGCCTACCCTCAACGAATTTCTGATGATATTGCTGAAATTTGCCTGCCTTGATTGCTTCTCTGATTGATCGAAAGAATCCTAAATAATGATGAGTATTATGTCTGCAATAGGATGAGAACCATTACTGTGAGAATGCATTTAGAGACAGACGACTAAATATTTTCTAAGTAGTCAAATGTTCATACATCTCCAGCAGTATCTGAGCCAGCATTTCGTGGACATTTAGCAAATGATTTATATAAGCCTTGGTATGATTCAGGCAAGCGTAGCAGTTACACCCCTCGAGAATTGGTGATGTATCTTTCCTGAACGAAACAAATAACCCATTTTTAGCAAATATAACAATGCAAATTAGGATCTACGATTAGATAATAAGGAATTAAATATTGCCAAATCAATACCAAGCATGAATAGACTGAAGTATTGTCAAACTTACCGATAAAGTGTTGCTCTTAAGTTGATTTTTGTCCGATCACTTGCATCGTCGTTCAGGTGCGTGTCAGGCCGTTTCTCCGCAATTCCATTCAGTGGGAAGGTGAGAGCAAAGCCTCCAAGGGTCAAGTGATATATGTACCTGCAACACAGTAACTAAACTATTTATAGAGCTCATTCAGCAATGACAATCACAGAAAGATAAACCATATTCAAAATGGATAGCATACGCAGAGTCAAAGAGATCGACTCCAGCAGCGATACCCTGCAAGATCTCCTCTGCAACATCAAAGAAAACATATATCCAAACAAATTATTGTTTGAAGCGAGAACCAATGTAAAATAGAAAACTTGGTGGATTAATCATAGGATGGGTCAACCAAGATGAACGATTAAACCTCTAATTGGTTAGATGCCATCCAACATTTTATCAGGGGTAGCTAACTAATTGAGTTGTATAGTCTATGGTTATGATATTGAGCTCACATTTGATGCCTATTTCATTGATTCAAGTGAAGAATTCACTAATTTATAAACTACAGAAGCTCAAAGTACAGATTTGGAACTTTGAGGTTACGTTATGTGTGTGTATATAGACTATAGTAATATTTAATAAAACTAATTTGATTGACAAGCGACAATGACAAAATGCACTACGTGGTCATCATAAAGAGTGACAAAAATGATTGAACCAAAATTCTTAGTCACAAGCTACAAAAAATATTAAAAATATCTATTTTCAGCTTCCATAGGCTGGACACAGAAATCCAATCAAAAGTCGAAACAGGATGTATACGTCAAGCAACTCAACCTAGAAGATTGAAAAACTATACCTGGAAGTCCGAGCCCACATATCATGCGTGGCAATTCCTCTGGTAAGACATCCTGTCCAAACAATGAAACAAATTACCAGAAGCACGCTTCTTTTTCAAAAAAGATAAATTCTGATATGGTTTATGATGCTTTTGCTTCACAACTCATGGGAGAAAATGTAGAATAAAAAATGGACATCACAGAAACAGAGCATTGAATTGAGGTACTTGGAAGGCAGATGATAAAGATAATACACACACACACACACATATATATATACAGACATACACACATGGAGAGTGCAGGAAATGACGGGGAGAAAGAGACAGAAAAGGGATATGGAAGTAAAGGGAATCGATCACAGCGCAGTTACCTTTTTTATTTTGTTAGGGGAAAAAATTCATCAAGGGTTGAAAGTAATGATAAAAGGAAAAAAAACTTCAAAAAACAAGAGCAAGGTCCAAAGAATTGTTAAACAAAGAAAGGTATACACAAACAAATCCAACTTGCTACCTATTAAGATTCAAAGTTCAACTCATTAACTAGTAGGGTTCGCATGCAAACCATCCACACCCCAGTTGGTGCAAGAAATGGACCGGGACGCCTAAAAGACTAACCTAACAATTTTATAAGCCAAATTATTACCGTAACAGCATCAAGTAGGGCAGGACGCTCATCTATGCTCTCTCCAAGCCCAAAACCTCCAATCCAATAACCTACCAAATTTTTTTTGATGAAACTGAGAAATTAGAACAAGAAATTGGAAGCAAAGATAGAAATGATAGATTTAACTGAACAAACTAGAGTTGAGAAACATTTATGTGGGAAGCCAGGGACAATAATCATCCCTTACATACGAGAGAGGGTCAGGGGTGTTATGACGAGAATCAGAGGAACGAAAACATTGGCATTCTGTTCAAAATTTTATTTGTATGCTAATGATTTAAAAACATGTTGTGTTTAAAGACATGATACAAACTGGCTGTTCAGAGCTCTGATAGCCTAAACAAATTTTTGGAGATGCTAAAAATTGATATTGCTCAAAATTAGTTCTCAAGCTACGAATCTTGACACTATTTCACCTTTATATATCAAAGAAAAAGTTATTGAACCTGATACATTACGCTTAACCACCTCTAAAGCACATCTTTGGCGTTCTTCCATATCATTGCCTCCAACAATAGCTCCAAAAATAGCCCCACCTGTCTTCATTATAATAATAAATTGATTGTTCCAAATCACTCGTGACATTATTAGGCAAAGAAAAATGTAAAAAGCACCAAATCTAGACAAAAAAACTAAATACTATCACTTGATCATGACAGGGTTTTCATATTGCTTTTTCTTCGATGAGTCCTAAACAAAACAGTCATATAACATAAGATGCACTGTAACAATCCAGGCCCACCGCTAGCAGATATTGTCCTCTTTGAGCTTTCCCTTTCGGGCTTCCCCTCAAGGCTTTGAAACGCGTTTGCTAAGGGAAGGTTTCCACATCCTTATAAATGGTGATTTGTTCTCCTCCCCAACCAATGTGGGACATCACAATCCACCCCCCTTCGGGGTCCAGCGTCCTCGCTGACACTCGTTCCTTTATCCAATCGATATGGGACCGCTCCCAAATCCACCCCCTTTGGGGCCCAGCGTCCTTACTGGCACACCGCCTCATGTCTACCCCCCTTCGGTGAACAGCGAGAAGGCCGGCACATCATCCGGTGACTGGCTCTGATACCATTTGTAACAACCCAGGCCCACCGCTAGCAGATATTGTCCTCTTTGGGCTTTCCCTTTCGGGCTTCCCCTCAAGGCTTTGAAACGCGTCTGCTAAGGGAAGGTTTCCACACTCTTATAAATGGTGATTTGTTCTCCTCCCCAACCAATGTGGACATCACATGCACTCTAGAAATTGTAAGAATCAACATTTACTTATTTTACTGAATGTATATGGCCCAACGCTCTTGTTTTTGAGGGAATTCTGAAAGCCATAAGAATGATACTCTGGAAGCACTGAAAAGTCATCAGCCATAACATCCGGAGCATTTTACCTCTGAGGAACCATTTGGCACAGAATACTTAAGAAACTTGTTTTGGGCACAAAAACTAAGAGGTAGAAACTCTTGTTTTTAGTTAGAAATAAAAACTTCATTCCCAACATAGAAGGAGAATGAAACCAAAAGGTATGGGAGGTAGAATCCTTGTTCCTCAAAACAAACGCATAACAACACTCATCTAGGAGGATCTAAAAGTTACTAAAGTTACAACAAAATGAACGGAGGCTGCTCTAATTATAAGCCAGAGGAATAGGGAAAATGTTGGTTTCATTTGTGTATTTGTTAACAACCTCTTTCGAAATACTATTAGGAAACCACATTCCAGTCAATTTTTTTAAGATGCTCCTTGTCTCAAAGCTTCACCCGTACTATCTAGCCAAGACACTATGCACCCTAACCCTTTTACAGTTGGGAATCTACTCCTAGAAAATGTGAATAAAATCTTACCAATCAATCACTCCAATATTCCGATTCGGAATATATTCGACAATCACCAACCATGAGCAGGTTTTCGATGAATTACTAAAATATTTTCATGATATCCTCATTTTATTTGTAGAATTATGCCATCATTATCTAATTAAAAGAGACCAGAATTCTTATTCCCTCCTTTCGCCAGCTTGCTTTGGAAATTATGGTCCACATTTTAAGCTGCTTCATTTTCCTCTATCTAATTACTGCGTGCTATAAATTTCCATATAGAATTGCACAACCAGATGGTCCCCACAGACATAACGTGGAGGCAGTTTTTAGTCGTCAGTAAAATTTCTTGTCTACTGCTTTTCTCAGCTTCTTTTCTCTTCGTGGACCTATTCACAAGTTGAAGTCTAAAAACACACAAACATACTTGACCTACATTTCTCAACATTCGACATCTAGCAGAGTTCAACTAATACCATAAAAGGGGCATTGTAGCATTCTTACTGAGTTCAATTTGATGCATTCATCGAGCCATCTCACAGTTCGATCCACTGATGTTTTATTCCTTTTATCTGAAACCCACGATGGCACTTCATCAGCCAAGGAGGCCCAAATGTCTGGTCTCATGGACGAAATCAATTCAACATACTCAACAGGTCTTATCTACAATTACAATGCAAACTCATAAACTTCTTTTCCCAACGAAATAGTAATGGAAGGGCTAGCAGAAGTTGATACAAAACAACAACCACAAACATAGAAACTTATTTTCCAAACCAGAAATCTCATTACCAAACGACGACCACAAGTAGTCTCAAAAGATGCTCCAAATTTATTGGAAGCATTACATTCTGGAAGGCACTGAACAGAATCCCTTGCTACTGCTGCAAATACATATTCATGTAACCCAAGTAAATGCTGTAGCCCTCCAATACTTGATATCGCTTTCAATGAAGGACCTTCCAAGCTAAGAATTTAAGGATTAAAAAGTCAATGTGGCTGACAAGAAACCAAAAACCAAATAAACACGACTATCTTCATGTGATAATTGAAACATTTTATTTCTTTTCTGCCGGACTTATTTCTTGATTACACCGTGAAGGAAAGCCGATTAATTAATAAAAGATGGAATCATGAAAATAAAACCAGAGTCAAGACAGCTGTAACAGGAGTATAAAGTGTCTGAACAAAAACCGCCAACAACATCAAGAAACAACGTACAGAATCAATTAATGTACCACTTACCAGTACAAAAGTAGAACTCACTTTATAATTCTGAAGAGAACCAAATTTTCATTACAGCGTGTCATGTACGAGTTAAAAATTTATCTAGTATGGAAATTGAATCAAGGACAAAAGACAGATAAAAGTAATGGATTCCATAAATTACTTGACAGTTGTTTCATGGATACAAATGATTACAGAAAAACCACCGATAAACTATCTCGGAAGAGCCCAAGGCATAAGTCGCGGCAACGTAAAGTAGTCGTTGCTTCCCAAACTCAGACATAGTAATCATTTCAATTTCCATAAACACACAGCCTGCGTCCAGCATACTTTCCTACACATAGTACTATCAGCTGCAATCATCATGACACATTCCTCTTGGTTTTAGTAATCTAGAACATTTCAAAAAGCATCATACGATTATCACTTAGTACGAACTTCTGATCTCATGCTTTATCCAGTCGTATTCACATGACTGTAGAATAGTTTCCAGGTCACGAGACGTACTCAAAACAGACAATCCTACGACGTGAGAGAACGAATAAATAAAAAGAAAATCAATGCAACAAAGTAGAGCAGTCTCTCCGGCTGAGGCGCTCCAATTGAAAAGCACAATGAACGCGAATAAGCAGATTCATCACAACATCGACACAAAGTGAATTAAAAGAGAACGACGGAATGGAGATGAAAGAGTAGGAATAGTGTAGAATACTTACAAGTGAAGAGGACTGAACTGGAGGAGGTGAGAATCAGGGGAAGGGAGAGACGGAAGAAGATCAGGAGAGATGAAATTAGGCAGTCCTTTACAAGTAGAGAGAAGTAAAGCAGGAGTATCAATGGCGGTAGGGCAGTTTCCGAGCTGTATACATCCGGTGCGCGCCTTGCAGTTGCTCCACGCCTTCACCGCGAATTTCATTCTGCCTCAAAACAGACACAGATGTGTGGCGCTAAAATCTGTTTGAAATAGTGGAGGGCTCTTAAATATGGACGCCACTCCAACCCTAGTCGCCTCCCCATTCTCCAACCCTTTTTAGAAAATCCCTTTTATTTGGTTGTTTTCTCAAATTTATGGAATAGAAAACTATCTAAATTAATATTATTTTTCTGAACTTAAAAACTATTTAAATTAGTGCTGTTAGGTTTTTTTACGTAAATTATTCCATAAAAATTTGATAAATACATGTTCTTTTATCTATGTATTTGTGATATTCACCCTTGCATTGATTTACAGAAACAAAATTATTGAGTTTTTTTCTTTTTTTTAAAAAAAGGTCCACCAACTGTTGGTGAATTTTTGTACCAAACCAACTACCTTGTCGACATCACAAACAGTAGTGGCAATCTTATTAGCTTCAACTCTACTTCTGTGAGTCTTGCATTCCAATTTTGTGGTGTCATAAATGTCTCAGATCTGCGCTGTCCTTTTTTTTTTCATTAGAATTTGAAACACTGAAATCTGAATGTTGTGGGATGGGAACCAATTTCTTTGCTTTCCGTCAAATCTCGCGAGATGAATAGCCCATCGCCCATTCTGCAAGAAACCCATCTATTATTCAATTTATTTGACACATCCTCCACAAAATCCGTTGTCATCTTCCTCTCACTCCAACATGCACAAAAGCCCCGCCTTCTCTCCCAACCACTTTCATCCATTAACGCAACTACCACCATAACCCCTCAACAAGCCCTCGAGGAGATCTCTGTGTCAGACAAAAAGCTGGGAACAAAGTCGCCCTGCAACTTCTTGGTCTAAGGATTGGGCCATGACAGCCTCATGTGGACAGCTCTCAACCTGGCATAGACCACGCTTCCACTTCCACTAACTCTGTCTGTCCGATCTCTTTTCTTTTCAAATTTCACTAAAAGAGCGTATGTTGTTCTTAATTCAACCATTTTGATTCTATTATTGACATACATAAAAGCAAAAGCAACCTTCCCCTGTTCTAAAAGCGTGTAGTAGTAAATAATATTACTAGATTCATTTTACAGAAAGCCATAGCATAGCAAAAGATTGAACGTAAGCCAGAACGAAAGTAGAAAATAAACTCTGAAACAGTATTGCATTTTCTAGAAAGACACTACAAAGTAGTAATGATGCAATTTCTTGAAGAAAATTGTGGCATGCATCATCACTGGCGTTGAGGGTTATAAAAAGAAAGACAGGTAAATTCAGAAGAATAAACTTCAAAGAGTGGCAAGCTGATGGATGTTGAAAGGATAAACAACGGATTGGTCGCCATTAAAAGCCTTTCGGGCCATAAGGACGTTTACTGCTTCGGTGGGATGAAATGCATCCCAAAAGATGTACTGGTCTCGATTGGTACAGGGCGTTTGGAAGGGGAGGCATGTGATCTGGCCTCTGTTCCTACCAATTCCACAGCATCCCCTGTTCAGCACGCTTAACCCATAAAATCTAGAGTTGACAAGCATATCCTGGAACATGCGCTCTATGTCAATGTATGTAAATCTTGCTTCTGGAAGGTTGGTATTCAGCTGGCTTATCATGCTCTTCACGTTGACATTGAAAGGTCGAACAAGTTGGTTCACTTCTTCTGAACAGCTCCCCGCTGCGCTCTGCGCCAAAATGCTTGGAATGCACCCCATCAGCCCCAACCCTGCAATCACAAACCTTCTGCCCCCCAGATTGTACAGCCTCTGCACAGCATGAAATTGACATAAATATTGATATGATGGAATTTAAAGCTAATAAAGAAGCTGTAAATGGAGTACTGACAGTGAGCTGCTGCGTGTACTGGTTAACCAACAAGTCCGCGTACTGCTGAGCATTATACTGATTACGAGTGGCGTAATTGGGCATAAGATAATTGTTAAGATAGTCGTTGCTCCCCATTCCCACAAAGAATATGCACCGTGCGATGGATTGTCCCACGTTGACGGCCCCTAGATTGTTACTGATCTGATCAAGCGTGCTCTCGAAGTTCCTGATTTGTTGGTTGAAAGGTATGCGACTCACCTGATCAAATCCCCATATGCCAAATGAATAACACTGTTTACAAGTAAGTAAGGTTCAAAAGGAGTAATGTGATACTTACAAAGTTCCTTCCCGTAGCGTCAAGAATGCCTGCAGCAGCGGATGCGTAATTAACTCCGCGGAGAGATTGGGCTCCGGAAGCTTCAGAGAAGGCAGGGACCAATGGGAGTCCAAGCAGCATCGCTGCATGAATATGCATTTACAATGCAAGCACTTTTATAGATAATATCCACATGCATGGCTTGGTGTTAAAACGGAATAACAGTAGATTAGATGCGCATACCGATTTCATCCACCATAGTGTAGCCATTGGAGAAGCGCCCAGTTGGACCGCCATTGAAGTCAATGCCGTAGGGGAAATAGTTGGCCTTGGCAAAAGAGGGAAGATTGTTGTTATTTCCGTTGTCAATGAGAGAGTCTCCGAATATGAACATGGCCGGTACCATCTCCGGCCTTCTCCCCCCACCTTGTGCGAATGGGTCGTTTCCACCACCTTCAAATTGCCCAACACTT
This sequence comes from Cucurbita moschata, assembly GCF_002738365.1. Lineage (NCBI taxonomy): Eukaryota > Viridiplantae > Streptophyta > Magnoliopsida > Cucurbitales > Cucurbitaceae > Cucurbita > Cucurbita moschata. The sequence continues at coordinate 7,642,120 of NW_019268518.1, forward strand.
GCGCCAATAAACAACATCCCCATAGCAACAGCCACACTGTAGCAGTACTTGAGATTTCCCATCAGAATTCTACTTAATGGGATCACTGATCAGCTTGCTCGAGCGTTCATATAGTCTAAGGTGAAGGTGAAGGGTTTAATAGGGAGGGAGAAGTTGGTAGTTGAGAAGGTAATAAATGGAGTCATCTGTTCTCTTTCAATGCAGTAAATGAAGCCGCCGCATGATGCCTTCCCCAGCATCACCAATTCCCAAGCCCCCACACCTTTGCTAACAACTCCTGGGGGTGATCAGATCTAAACGTTGTTTTGTAAAATGGAAGTTGACTGAGTGCATGGTTTGTTTGAGCTTAGCCACTTTTGTGTCTGATTTATTTTGGGGTGGATCAGACCTATCATGTGGATACAGTAAGTTGAGAAGCTGGATCTCATAAATGCGCATACATGCTTATTTGATGATTTCAATACCACTCTTGCCATGATGGAATGAGTACTTAAGACTAGTGTGCTTAACTTGCAAACGGAGTTTTGCTTTTCCGAATGAACTTCCGCCAGCTAAATCCTACATAAAATATTGGTTGTGTTCGAGAGTTTGATTTGGTTTAGGGGTCTTTCACCCTACCTAATTCTTTCAGTTATTTCAAAATTACTCTTGTTAACTAATGAATTTAGACCAATCAAACCATTGGTTTTAGTTTTAAAAAAATAAATTTTAATTTACATTGTGTGAAGAAATGACGTTCCAAATACCACAAACAAAAACTATTTTTACTTCAACTCATACTAAATTGTTCTCGGGCTGTCCATTCATCCTCCAGGCTGTTGGTTCATCCAACTCCCAATTAATTTTCAAGAATCAGGCCCACGCAGTTTTCGGTACTTTCTTTCTGGAATTCTATTAAAAATAAAAAAGCACATAGAACATTAAGTACCGGGACATCGAACTACAAAACTCCGTCAGACTGAAGGGAAGAAAATAAAACAATTCAACCTGCCGATCAAATGCTGTTCAACGAATCCACTTTGAGGGGAAAAAATAAAGTAGGATTGGTGTAGGAGCAACATGTTAATTACCATATTCAGTGATATAGAGGCAGTGACCAAGCAGGAAGACCAATTACGGCTTGCTAGCCAGCAATTTAGAAGTCAGGTAGTGGGCAACGCGAGGAGAAGACTGCACTTGTGATTTAGACGAGAACTCTGTAAATATTGCCCCACTATTGACTCAAGTAACAATTGTCCACTTCTGACAATATTTGTTCCTCATTCAAATCCCAGCTTTAAATAGAGACGCCACCTAGTGATTAGCTACAACATGACAATGAAAACCATTTGATCTAAGGATTCAACTCCTACGGAAGATTAGAGCTTCCTCATGACCAGGTAGGAAGAAGCTCATATAGATTTATCAGGCTAACTGTGCTCTCTAACAAATCGGAATTACCATTTTATCTTGATACTCTGCAACAGACGGGCATGCTCAGGCAAAACCATCAGAAGATTTCATACATGGATTACCATCATTTCAAAATACTGCCACAGTTTATCAAGAAAAGTAAGTTGCCAATGAGGTAAATGAATAAAATTATAACTTAAAATAATAGCACAAGTAAAATAGTCAAGGCTTCCATAGTTTCATTGTGTTGTCTTCACTATAAGTAGCAACGAGATTTCTATGAGGATGATGATTCACACCTATCACGTCCTTCTCATGAACCTACCACAAACAAAATTTGAGTTTAAACAATCTATCATCCAATAATCATGCAATAGAATATGTAACAACTCAAACCAATGATCAAATTACAAGCCCAAGAAAAAGGAAAGTCCTGTTTAGAAAATGTACCAAGGAGGGAGAAAGTTATGAGTTTCCTACTAAAAATTACATCCCACAACTTCAAATCATTCATTCACATTTCGTTCAAAGAACCATTCATATATTTTCCTACAGTTGAGTTCTTTGATGGCGATAAACTAACACAAAAGGCTATACCTAGACCTAGAGGCATTCCAATTTGGCTTTCCATGTTCTCATTCATATGTTTTATGAAGAGAGGCATTGGAGGCTCAAAACTATACTATATGTTATTGCCACTTTTTCACCTTAAGTTTCGTCGAGATTCTCGAGTTGGCAGGTCTTAATAACCCAAGTGCAGGTTGTTGGGCTATGATAAAGGTCTTTTAGCATTTCCTGATTCTAGATAGAGGAAGATTACTGCTGCAGACCAATTTATTGGCATCTTGATGCTCTCTTTAGGTTGCTATGGCTAACTATTTTACAGGATACAAAGACTTGGAACTTTTTTCTAGGAAAAAATTAATGGGTGTAAATTCACATTCTCATGTTTCCAAATATAGCAACAGGGTAATAATTTTGCAAATATGAAAACTTTTTAAATTTTCTCACTTTTTTTAAATACGTTTTTTTAACTCCCACACATTTCAGATAATCATTTTTATAGAGTCACTAATAGACATTTATCAATACTCAATAGATGCACTGATAGACTGTTTTTACGTCGATTGGTGATATGTATCTTTTTCTTGTTACAGAAATATTCTTGAACTTTTAAAAATACCCTTTAACTTATAAAAATGTTTCATTACTACTCTTAAACTTTTTTAAAAACTTCAAAAATACTAATGAACTTTTTAAAAACTTCAAAACTAGAACTTTTTCTGAAAAATTTAACAATACCTTTAGTACCACGTTTCAAAAATACTCATGAACCTTCGAAAGTTTATGGGTATTGGGAATTGTTTGATTGTCTTTCTACGAGGAAGAGACAAAACATAATCTTGAAATACCATTAAAAGTTCAAGGGTATTTTTAAAATAAAGTACTAACGGTTTCCATCCAAAATTAACGGTAAAAGTATTTTTTAGATTTTTTTTGAAAGTTAATAATATTATTGAAACTTTTGAAAGTTTTAAGGATAATTTTGATACAATGTATCATTTAAGAGTATTATTATTAATTTAGCCTTTAACTTATATGCCCTTAAATCACTAATTTAATTTGGCGTTCATGACAAACCAAGAATGAGGCAGTTCCAACCATTTTATCAGACCAATCATTGATAGAAAGACCAACCTAAAATATAGTAACCTAATCAATTATAATTTATACATTGATGAGCCAACTCTGATTCCATCACCATATTTAAATATAATACTATAGCCAACTAAAAATGCCATTCTGATAAGCAATGTGGCGTTCTAATCTTTCCGTGTTCTTGACACAAGTTGTTTAAATTACTAAAGATATTCTTATAGCAACTGAGAATTGACCAAGAGAAATCCAAGTAATTGGAGTACAAAACACATACCTTCATGAGATGCTCCAGTTTACCGGATTGGTGGCTGAAGCAATACATGTTCCTGCAGATGGTAGACAAATTCAACATCATATCTTAATAATAATAGTTAACTAAAGAACAAGGACACAGAGACATGACATGGATACAACGCGAACACGGCAATAAAAAAATTTCTAAAAATTTACAGCACAGACAAATCGAGGACACATTATTTTTATTTATTAAATAATATTAAAAGATAAAATCCAAAATACTTAAGTTTTTTTTTTCACTTACTATTAAGAATTATTAAATTAAAAAAACGTGAATGAAAATTCAATTTCCCATTGAATCTAGTCTAAAATTTTAATTTACATAAAACCCAATAAGTCCATATGAGTCAAAACCCAATCAAAACAACTGCTCAAGCCACAAAGTACCCATAAAAAGCCTAAAAATAAAATTTACGAAAAAGTTTGTAATTTGAAAAAAAAAATAATAATAAAAACCTAACCCTTAAACAGTCCTTCTCCCTTCTTTCATTTTCCCTCCCTCCCCCGATCCTGAAAACGCCATCATTCTGCGAATGATGGACATATCTATGTCTAACACGTGTCCAATACAAACACTTTTCAAATTCAGTATCCGTGCTTCCTAGATAATAATATTAATAACTATAAATATACATAAATTTATTAATTAAAAAACCCAGGAATGGAGACCACTCAAATATGTTACAGCATATTGCCTTGGCAACAGATATTAAAGGATCATTAGTTGAAAAAAGGGCCACTCCAAGATCATATAATATAGGGTACTGACGCTTAGATCGATATATAGTTATACCAATAGACCTAAGAAATTATGATTTGGTAAGGTCAGACAATTTTACTTCCGTGAAAAGGGTACCAACTACCAAGGATTTGCAACATTGTAAAGTACGTATAAACTACTCACGTCTAAAAAAGAGAGAAGGACACTTCACCACATATGACAAATAGAGGATGTTGAACACAATTCACTGTGGGAAACACTCGCACTCTTTATTAACACCGATCGAGAAGAGAATACAAGACACTCTGTAGAATACTTCTGCTGTTTTTGGATTTCTTGGATGATTAACCTAGGTAGGGTGGAGGGGTATTTATACTAAGCCTAAACAATCTATATTTAACCAATCTAAATCTAGACCTAACAAATCTGAATCTTTCTCCTAAAATATCTACCTCTTTCTCCTAAAATCTCTACTAAAATAAATATACTGGGCTCGTACAATAATTGGGCTTGACTCTATTGGGCTAGTGATGATATTTCAACACTCCCCCTCAGAACTAGTCCTCATTCGCTGCACCATGTTGAGCTGGCAGCGAAAACTCTCATGTTTGCCAGTATTCAGCCCTTTTGTAAACAAGTCTGTCACTTGGTCATCTGTCTTGATCTGCTGCATCTCGATTTCTTCCTTTAGGACCTTCTCTTTAATGAAATGGTAGTGCACCTCCACATGCTTTGTTCTAGCATGAAACACCGGATTTTCTGCAAGGCGAATCGCAGATTGGTTGTCGCAAAGAAGTGATATTGGATAGTCAATTTTCTGGTGCAAATCTTCCATCAAGAGTTTCAGCCACGTACTTTCATGAGCTGCTCCAGCCGCTGCTCTATACTCTGCTTCTGTAGTTGATAATGATACTGTTGGTTGTCTCTTGCTGCACCAAGAAATTGTTCCTGAACCAAACTTGAACACATACCCAGTGGTTGACCTCCGAGTATCGTGGTCTCCTGCATAGTCAGCATCACAGTATCCAACTAGCTTGCAGTCTTTGCTTCTTTTGTACAAAAGACCATAGTCGATTGTACCTTTGACATATCTCAAGATCCTTCGAGCTGCATCCAGATGAGGCTTCTTTGGACTTTGCCTGTATCGACTCATAACCCCAACTGCATAAGAGATATCAGGTCGAGTTAAAGTTAGGTAGATAAGACTACCTACTAGTTGTCGGTATGTTGTTTCATCGTTCAACTTTTTGCCTTCATGTGCACAAATCTTGGCATTTATCTCCATCGGTGTTGAAACTTGCTTGCACTCTAACATGTTGAACTTCTGAAGCATATCTCTTGTATACTTTTGTTGGCAGAGAAACAGTCCTTCATCTGTGCGATCAACTTCTAGGCCTAAGAAGTGTTTAAGCTCTCCTAGCTCTTTCATCTGAAAGCGTACTGATAAATTTTCTCTTGTTTGATAAATTTCCCTTTCGTCGTCCCCGGTGATAATCAAATCGTCCACGTAGACCAACACAATTGTCAAATTTTCTTCTCTTTCTTTGATGAATAAGCTTGAGTCTGCATGCGCAACTGAATAACCACTTTGGGTAAGAAATTCAGCAATCTTACCATACCAAGCTCTCGGTGCTTGCTTCAGTCCATAAAGAGCTTTTCTAAGCTTGCATACATAATTAGGATTAGCTGCACTCTCAAATCCCTTTGGTTGGTTCATATAAATCTCCCTGTCTAACTCTCCGTGCAAGAAGGCATTCTTCACATCCATTTGCCACAGTTTCCAATCTTTACTTGCTGCGAGTGCTAGCAGGACTCGTACGGTAGTAATTTTTGTCACTGGACTGAATGTTTCATCATAGTCTAGTCCATATTGTTGAGAAAATCCTCAAGCCACGAGTCGAGCCTTGTATCTCTCGATTGATCCATCCGGTCGACGCTTTATTTTGTAGACCCACTTGCAAGAGATGGGTTTGACATCTCCTAGTCTTGGCATTAGTTCCCAAGTTTGATTCTGCTCCAGGGCTATAATTTCTTCCTCCATCGCTTTCTGCCAAACCGAGTTTTGTGATGCTTCTTCATATGTCTCTGGTTCGTAAACTCTATCTTCTATGATAGCTGCATTTGCATACTTAGGATTTGGCCTTAGGATTCTACTTGATCGCTTAAGTTGTTGATGTGTCGTTTCATTTTTATCAGATTCACTTGATTGAGTCACCTCTTGCTTGTCAATATCAATGTCACTTGGATCTTCAGGTGCATCAACATTTGATTGAATTTGTGTAGTTTGCTCCCCCATCTTCTGTTGTAGAGTTTCTTCGATGTTTGAATCTGGTAAGACTTTCTTCTTCGAGGTCCACCATGAGGATGCTTCATCGAAAACTACATCTCTTGATGTATAGTATTTTCCACTTGTTGGATCACAGCACCTCCATCCTTTTCTTTGATTGTCATATCCAACAAATACACACTTGACTGCTTTCTTGTCAAACTTGCTACGGAGATGGTTAGGCACAAATACATAGCAAACACACCCAAATACTCGGAAGTAATTAACGGTAGGTTTCATATCCCATAGTATCTCAAATGGTGAGACGAATCCTAGCTTTGGATGAGGAAGCTTGTTGATCACATGGGCAGCAGTTCGCATAGCTTCAGCCCAAAATCTTCCTGGAACATTCGTTGCATGTAACATGCTTCGACAGATTTCTGCAAGGTGTCGATTCTTTCTTTCTGCTACACCATTTTGTTGTGGCGTGTTGGCACATGTAAACTGACGTCGTATCCCACAGTCGTGTAAATATTGATCGAACTCATCTGATGTGTATTCTCCACCATTGTCTGAACATAGGCAACGAATCTTCACTCCTACTTCTCCTTCGGCCATCATCTTGAATTCTTGAAACTTTGCGAATGTGTCAGACTTTTCTTTCATAAAGAAAATCCACACATATCTTGAGTAGTCGTCAATAAACGTCACCATATACCGCATTCCGCTGATCGATGCTTGTTTGACGGGGCCGACCAAATCAGAGTGAATTAACTCTAATGGTTTCTTTGCTTTGAAACTTGACTCTTTGTATGGTAATTGATGAGCTTTACCATATTGACATCCAGCGGAGACAACGTCTGTTTTGACTTCAAGTTGAGGTAGACCTTTGAGCATGGATTTCTCCATAATCAGCTTCAACTTATGGTAGTTAATATGTCCCAATCTTGCATGCCATAGATCTGTCGTCTCATTCTTTCGGGTCTTGTCAACATAGGCAGACTCTGCAGATAGGACGTAGACAGACTCCACTCTTCGTCCTTCTATTGTCGGCTTTCCTATTATCTTAACATCTTGATAAACTTTTACATCTTCTGGCCCAAACAAGACGTAGCTTCCTGATGTTGTTAGTTGTGACACCGACAACAAGTTCTTCTTTATACCCGGTACATGATAAACATTATGTAGCGACACTGTATCAGACTTATTGCCAGGCATGATTGTCGTATTGCCGATTTGAGCAATTGATGGGTGGAGGGGTATTTATACTAAGCCTAAACAATTTATATTTAACCAATCTAAATTTAGACCTAACAAATCTGAATCTTTCTCCTAAAATATCTACATCTCTTTGTCCTAAAATCTCTACTAAAATAAATATACTGGACTCGTACAATAATTGGGCTTGACTCTATTGGGCTAGTGATGATATTTCAACATAGGACACAACACAGCTGGATGACTTTATTTATATGTATCCATAACATAAGAAAACTGACCTGTCTTCACCAATGCAGTATATCCATTCACCTTTTGGTGATACGCAAGCTGCAACAAAATCTCCCCCTTCTCTTTTACCAGATGAGAAGCTCTTAACAACCTAAATGCAACCAAGAGAGATTAGTAAGCCAAGATAGTAATTGTATTAGTTAAATTATTCTGCAGTAAATTTTGAAGTGTGTCAAAAGAATCATAATAATTTGTGTTGTAGCAGATTTAAAGGCTTTTTAGTCTTTTGTCCTTCATTGTATTTTTACTATTATTAGTTTAGGGCTTCCATGAATACCTATACACATTTGGCTATACTAATATGAATTTCTCCTGTATTGGGTCTCATAATATCATGGGAAACTATTGTGTATCACTAAGCCGTCAGAATCTGCGGTCGTTGCTCGCAGAATCTATCATTTGTTACTGAAGTAATTTTTCTTTACTGCCCAGCCAAGAAAACAGTCCATTGGCCGAAAAATCACCATGTAGGCTAGATGCGTCGCTGAAACCTTCCATCGTCAGCCCTAAATTTTCAAATGCTCAATCATCTTCTTCACTATTTATTGACTCTAATGATAAAAGTAGTGAGGAATTAAAATTGATCAGGAAATCCATCGTGAGAATGATAATCTTAAACAATCCTTGGCTCTCATTTATCCCAAAGAAGATGTTGTACCTTCTTTAAAGTTTGTGGATGACCAAGTCAAAGAGAATTTCCAGTGGAGTCCACCTCTTGATTCCTAAATGTTTTTCATCTCTTATTAAGATTTGCGGTCTTCAGACACATGAAATTCCATCTCATTCACCTCAAATAACAGTTCAGTTGTTTTTTCTGTATAATCCCTCATTGAAGATTTTTTTTATGGCTTTTTAGAAGTTATGGGAAACTTCGAAGCATTTGGCTTTAAAAAACAAAATTCGGTCCAATGTGCCTTCCAGAATAAGTAGTTTTGTTTGATTAACAGTTTATTATGGCTGGATTCAATTGTGTTCTGGATTTTCTTCTTAAAGATGATCTAGAGCGGAGAGCGTGGTTACTTGAGAGATCTTCATTGAACATTCTTCTTTGGCATTTTGGAGGCGTTTGGAACGTTCAAAAGGCTTGCATTAGTCTAATAACTCCTTCAATGCAAGTGTACCTTCAAAACCATCTTTTCGTGGCTTCATTTTCTCAAGCTGCTTTTCTGAGTTTCAAGCCCTTGGGTCTTTGTTATACTTTTCTCCGAAAGAAGTTTCTGCATTTTTAGCTACAGTTGGAGCTCTTTATTGTAGATTTTTGTGGTTTTTTGTTTGCTTCGCTAGTTGCTTTTTATTGTTTCATCCTCTTGTATTTTTAGGTTTATTTCTTCTTTTGTTATCTTTTTTAATTCCCATGGGGACTTGTATCCTTTTTTTCCTTCCTTTTCATAGGTGTTTCTTGTTAAAAAAAACAAAGTCTTTTGTCCTTGATTGTAATTGTACTACTATTAGTTTTGGGCTTCCATATAGGCCTATATATATTTGGCTCTAATATATAGGATAATATGAAATACTCTCATATTTGGTCTAACAAATTTGTAGGAACGACATTTTTATTTCAAATCCCTCCCCTGTTGAGTTTGGCAAAACTTTCATCTGAACCCATGTAGACACATTTCACGTCAAAGAAATTTTTAAAAAAGACCAAAAAGTGCTTCTGTTGCAAAGCCATGCAAGCTGATTCTTCAAACATTTGTTTGCATACAGGCGTAGAGACGCAAGAGCAAAGAAAAGATATGTTCAAATTATTGAGAACAATCCAACAATAGCTGCACCGGTTAACTTCAAAGCCACACCTAATCATTAGGTACTTGAAGATATTTCCACGTGGACATATCAAGAGGATGATTGATTTGTAAACCATGACAATTTAAAGAGGAACATTATTTTTGCAAGATGTGGGTAGGGATGGTGATGCAGTGCTTGTCACCCAACCCTCACCATGGTCTTGCTTTGAAAGACACTTTTTTCTACCAATTGGCTTGACAGCCTAGTGCTATGTGAGTTTTATTTATCAATAAACTAGTCTCTTATCAAGAAAGACGATCTAGAGAAGAAAATGATCTCACTCCCAGCTTAGCAATTAACAAAAATTACCTGCCCTTGCAATGTCATAATGTATATTGATGATGTCTTGTTACAAACAACAATATGATCTGCATTTTTGGGGAACAAATGAACTGAGTTCACCGAGGCATCTCCTCCCTAAAATTCCAAAAATTGAAAAGAACAATGGTGAGGAATGGGAGCAACTAAGGGAACTTGAAGTTCAACAGAGTTAGTTTTTCTCATCTATATTAATGCACTTTCACAAACCCTTAATGGAGGCGGGGGTTTGAATGTATGCAGACAATCGGTTGTCTTCACATCCCATACCTACAAAGAACAACAAATTTACCGTGTCACTTTGAACAAGTACATTACACAGTCAACTAGACGTAGAACATAACCAAAATAATGACTTACCTTGACCGTGCAATCACTAGATGATGTAATGACACGTGCTACATCATTAGTAAAGACTGCATCATTCACATATGATGAATGACCACGGAATTCCTTCAATAGCTTCCCAGACTTTAGGCCATGGATTCTATATCAAATATAACACCAATCAGTTATACCATCAAAAAAACAAAAAAAAAGGAGGAAGAAGTCTGGCCCATCCAAGAATTAACTTGGGGAAAGAAAGTAAAGATGAGGTTTTTTTTTATGAAAAAAAAAACCAAAAACTAATCACATAATACCATGATTGTCGTTGGCATATACCATAATACAATAATGTCCACTTGAGCAAACATAGAAAATATTCTCCTAGCAACAATCAAGATCTCGAACCAACCTTGCTGTGGTGTCAAAAGATGTACTCAATAACTGGGTTCCATCACGAGAGAAAACAACACTCGTAACTCCCTGAGAATGAGCACGTTCAAGACGCCTCAAGCACTGACCAGTCCTTATACGCCATACCTAAAACACGACAAATATATGGATCTAGAATGATTGAAGTAACAGAATATTGTCACAATGATAACCAACAACTTCCTAAGGTATCAAAGACAAATGAAGAATATTGTCACAATGATAACCAAGAACTTCCTAAGGTATCAAGGACAAATGAACAATGATTATCGCATCTTATCAAAGACACAATCAAATAGTACAAATTAATGTTATTCCCACTATGTCTAACTTGGATTACTGCATCCCTGCCTCATTGTATGAATAATATTCTACCTTTTTTAGATTATTAAAAAGAAAAGAAAACTTGTATTCAATCAAAACAATAGTAGAGGGAGCAGGGATAAGGAATGTCCAAGTAAGGGCTCCAACGTGAGGCTTTAAAATGGACCAAATCACAGCAGCATTGTGATTACTTCCAAGTCTGCTCTTATCTCAACTCTAAGGTACCGGCATAGGACTTCACTACTGTTACAACATAGGATTTTAGCTTTTGCCTTTAACAGGCTCCACGGATCCTCAAATATTGGATACTATTCTTACCCAGCTCATGACATTGTGAATTCAAGTCGTCAGTAAACAGAAATCTACTATAACCAAGTCTTCAGACAGAATAATAAGCTGAAGAGCTTAAAGGTAGCAAGGTCAAATTATCTTCATAGTGTTTCCAGAAATAATCTTCGCATCTCTGGCAGTAATTCAAAATTAAGATTGATGACAAAGAACGTGATAGGACTCAAACAGCTAGAATGATATTCAAATATAAAAGAGAACTCTAAGTATCCAAGATACTTGAAACCCTTCTCTCTTGAGTATACACACTCTAGCCTAAATCAGTAAACAATTGTTGCCTTCATCCTTTCCCACTCTCTCTATATATAACAAACCCATAACAACTTCCCAAGCTAATTACTAATGTGCCGTTCATATCAGAACGATGCTTTCCTATCACATTTACTTATTGACAGTGAGTAATGCTTTGCCTCTGGTCGCTTCTCCTTCCCTTGTGGGAATAAAACAGATATCTTCATTTGTGTGCTAGTCTACCGAGTGGTGAAGCATTGATAATCATCATAACTTGGTTGAATTTTCAATTAATTGATTATGATAGATCTCCTAATATTTTGATCATTCCTTTTCTGGCTTCTTCTTCCATATCAATTTCATCTATGTTAGAATGCTTCATCCCATGGTTCCAATCATTCATTAAACATTTATTCCTTCTCATTAGATGTGGATTTTTGAAAAATTCAAGTTCCTTCTAGATTTTTTGGCTACTTAGAAATTCCAGAATGGCCAACTTGATCTTCCAATTTGGCCCCATCCTTGCTTTTCAGCTATATAAGTGCTAAATTAAATCACTAACAACTGCTTTTTCTAAATGGATTTACCATGCTTTAATATCAAACAGGAACCAATTTGATATCTATATTGGAATGAAGGAAATATTACAAAAGACGGCGAAGAAATCTAAAAGTCTTCCACTATTCTCCCCAATTCTACGATACTTAGAAAACTACACTAGGTATTAGTTTCCTCCCCAATATGGAAACTAAAAAAATTATCTTCGTCAATCGACCTTCTGTACTAACCATGTCATGTAAATGCATCCATTTTACAATAGCAAGGAATTGGCTATTCCTTTTAGACATGAGTTTTTCCACATATTCACAAACTTGTAAAACTCAAAACCATAAACTAACAAAACTCCAATTTGAACAAACTTTGTGTTCAAGGAAAAATCACTGGCTATTTAATCTCTAATTTAAGTACAAGGAAAAGTAAATTAAATTAGAAAGAAAATAGCCAGTTATTTTCTGTTTGTAAAATGGATAAATTTTATCCTCCCATAGAATAGGACCCAAGACTGAGTAGACAGAAAGTCGATGGAAAAAATTCTCTGGAAAATTAAGCCTGATACATAATGAAGTTATAAAGATAATCTTTAATCTAGCAGCACATTTAAATGACGTGATAAAGACAGATAATTGATGAGCAAAAGAAACAAACATAGAAGTGATTACAGTGACATCCTACTAAAGATGAACTCAGAACTCACTTTGATTTTCCCATCTTGTGAACCAGAAGCGATCATCTCTGAGTCTCTGCTAAAATCAACACAAAGGACCGGATCATCATGCATCATAAAAGTTTCCTGTAAACCCACTTGCATATTAAAATATGCACCAAAAAGAAACTTAGAAAGAAAAAAGAATATGTATGCAGGTAATGCTTTTCAGGATATCAAAACTAAGTGAACTTACATATGGAAAAGACATGACAATGCAACAGAGGACAAAAGAAAGCATACTTACATCAGCCTGGTACTGAAGATCCTTCTTGAGTTTCCCACTTATATAATCCCAGACCTGTATGCAAACAGAAGTTAAAGAAACTTCGTGGACAATTCTCTGACCCCCATCCATCTCTATGGCTATACCTCGATAAATCCATCTACAGAGCAAGAAACAAGAAACTGCCCATCTGGTGAGAACCGAGCACATTCTGCATGACTTTTTGAACCGAACTGCATCAAAATTAATTTGAACCATGACTAAATTGGACAGGAGAGATACAAAGAACCGATCCTAATCAAGTAAAGAAAAAAGAAAACTACGAAAAGAATAAACATCTTGTCATTCCTCTTGTTTGTTCCTCTTGTTTATTCCTACATATTCCAGATAAATTCTTACTTCATCTTTCATTGAGAAAAAATGGAAGTATACAAGAGGTCAGGACTCACAACTCACAAAAGAAAATAAAAGAAGGGCCTACAAAAACATCAGCCCAATGGAGTCAGACAAGGACAAGTCTAGAGTTACACCCATACTAAAAAGAAAAGTGTCATGATGCAACCAAGAAGGACGGTGCATCATCTAACACACTAAGAAGAGTGGACAAGTTAAGGTACAAGCAAGAAAAGAAGCAATAATGTACTCAAGGGTGACAGAGACAAGCTTAGTAGGGGAAGGTCAGGCCTCAAGCCATATCCTCGAAAGTCAGAATTCCATAGTGAAATTCAACTAGCGGCTTGCAGTTAAGTTCAAATAGATGAAAGATGTAAGCTCGTCAAATTTGGAGTTAATCGGACACCAAACATATGCCCCACATTGGCTTATGATCCCTCACCATTTTGATATGCATGGTGCCAAATCCATTATGCCAAAAGGTACGGTAGAAGGAGGCATGGTTTTGGCTCTCGACCACCTCTAGACCTCAAGACCTAAGTGAGTCACTTCATGGCACTGGAATGTGTCATGGCATGGATGAGTATCACAAGATGAGTGTCTTGGGCATCTTCTATTGGGAATGAGTTTTCAAGGACAGTGTCAAGTGGCACGGGTGTGCTGACATTTCACTCCTACTCTTGAGTCAGAAGTTGTGGTATAATAGGATTGAACTCACTCCTACTCTTGAGTCAGAAGTTGTGGTATAATAGGATTGGACTTCAGCATGGTGTGCAACAATGACTCAGGATGGACAAGTTTATGCCTCAATAATGCTCGGATGGATGTATGTCTAGAGGGTCCAAAATATGAAGTTGACTAATAGGTTGGTTCATGGTAAGCGTACCCGAGTGAGCTACAAAAGTAGATACATCTAATGCTCGAGGTGGCATCATGAAGCATCAGTGGACCCAATAGTTCCCATTGGCATGGTATTGACTCAAGTTGTACCGATAAGTGCTCAAATCACCCAGCATGTCCTAATAAAGCAACCTGTTTTGACCCAATGACGGGTTTGAATCATCTTGAGAAATCTCAAATTGATGTAGACGCATGAGGGTCGTATTATTAAGAAATAAGATGGTGAAATGAGATGCAATATTGCGTTTGAAAGACCTTGGGCTAGAGTAGAAGCAACATTGAGCCTTAGGAGTTGGTTTATGGGGCGTAGATAAATGGTTTCTATTCATATACTAGCGTTAAAAACGTTTTAATTTTTTTTTTAAAAGTTTAAAGATATTAATGTACTTCTAAAATTTCATGAGTATTTTTGAAACATGGTACTAACGGTTTCATCCACATAGTAATGGTAAGAGCATTTTTTGACGTTTTAAATAGTTTAGAGAGGTTTTTGAAGTTTTTAAAAAAATTAAGGGTATCAATGAAACTTTTGAAAGTTCAAATGTATTTTTTAAACCGTTTTGAAAATCCAAGGGTATTTGAAACAAAGTACTAATGGATTCAATCCATAACTAATGCTAAAGTGTTTTTGAACTAATTTGAAAATGTAAGGGTATTTTTGAAACTTCGGAGAGTTCATAAGTATTTTGCTAGACAAAGTACAAAGTTTACGAGCCCAAATCAAGCAAAAAATTCAACTCAAGAGCAATGAAAATGCTCATATACATAAAAGAGAACTGAAAGAACAAGAGATGTCTTCTCTCTTTTTTACCTCCTTTAGTCATTTCCTTTTCCTCCATTCCTTTCCTATCCGTCTTACTAATGCACGAAAAAATGCTCAAGAGAGCACTGAAGCACCAGGAACTTGGTTTTGTGTGGGCTCAAGGGCGTTAAAAGAAGTGAATAAGTGTTTGGAAGTTACGGTCTGGGTAGTATTTAAGTTAAGGAGTTATTTGGCAGTTTTATTCCGTTTTCTTATGTGGGTCCCTAGAATGTTTGGGTTATATGGGACTTTCTCTTTGAATGACTTTCCAATTGCGCATCAATGACTTTCCTATGTCTTTTCCTGAAAAGACGTGGCCGAGAGAGTGTACCACAGGGCTTCTTGTCTTAAAAATAATAATAGTAGCGGGGGTAATCAATAAAAAATCATGCAACATGGAACATCCAAACAAGTATCTGATTAACTCTTCTCACCTTTATTGTGTGAGAAAGAGTAGTTGGATAAACATCCTCCACATCTTGTTTCATAGCAGCAGTTCCACGAAATAAGTCAAACTGTGTTCCTGGAGGAAGTAAACCTGAAAGTAGAATAAATCACTAATCATAGAGATACTTCATCACCGTACATATGAAAACATGTATAAAAACCAAGTTAACAGTTATCCTCTAATGTATTAGTCACATTAATGGGGAAAAAAAACATTTAATAGTTTATGATTTCCACAATATGTATTCCAATATTTGTGATAAAACATTGATGTTAACATTTACACCAGATGTCCATTCGAGGATATATAATTGGATATCTCCAAATATTCTTCTATCATAGTCTTTAATTATTGGGTAAGCTGAGGTTTCAATTATACAACACCAAATAGCGTGACTTTCCCCATCCTCCCATGGAACCTAGTATAAAAGTATCTCCCACAATGTTCTCACAATCTTTTCCATTTTTTGGGTAAGCTAAGGCTGCAATTACATAACGCCAAGATAGCCAGATTTTTTCCCATCTTTTCATGGAACCTTTTTTAAGGAAAAACTGAGCTTTCATGGAACCTAGCAAAATGATTATTAACGTATAAGGTATAACAGAACTTCAAATTACCTTGATGCTGTTGCCATTTTAGAGCCTGGCCAATTAGAGCCATCAATCGAGAAGGTGCAACCACAGTCACTTCAGCTGCGAGGGCTGTAAAATACAAATAGGAACATAACCAACACGAAATCAGCAACAGGAACACAAGTTCATGTGTAAGAACAACCAAAAACAGCATAAGAACTTAACAAACATACAACAATTTAAAATAGATAACACATCCAAATTTTAACCATTTTTCCTGATACAAAATATGAAACCCTGTTCCTTAGATCAGTCTCAGGTTTTAAAAATGAAACTTTGATTGAGCCCTTGATGAAAAACCTATCCTAGAGAAGAAGATAAAAGGTTACAAGAACAGCTAACATCTTCAAAATCTAATAAAAGACTGATTGGCACAGTTTACTAGAAAATACTAAAGACTCAACGGGGAAACTCCCAAATAGTCTTACCAAGAAGCCCCACAACGGTTACATGTTTAATACCACCAGACGTCACCGTTCTTCTATTTTTTAAAGTGATTCAATGAAGTCCCAGTTTTTGTGAGTTATTTCCCATTTAACTTCTTAATTTTGCAAAAATAAACGGTTCTTTCTGTATATATATTAGACGAACAAGGGCCATTAAGATTTGATTGAGTAAAACTATTATTATCCATGAGTAATCAAATTTTACTTTACCAAATAACTAAGTCAAATTATTGAATTCTCGAGCATGATAAGAAATTAAGGACATACAGAAAATGAGGAAATGAAACATAGATGAGTTGAAAACCTTGGGCAATTTGCGCTCGGCGTTTCTCTTTTGTTGAATCTTGATAAGCCTGTCATAATAACTTATTAAACATCTTAGGAATAAAATATACCATCTCATTTATATGAAAAATATATACATATATACATGAGTGTAGACTTAGAGCATAGCTTCTAACTAAATAGCACCCTTTAGTAAATAGGAAAAGATATTCAGGATTAACACTCAATAATGCATTTAACGCATTTGAGTGGACCCATGCAGAACAAATTCGCATGAGTTAAATTAGCTTGGACACACTATTCCAGGTCCAGATGGTTTGACGCCAATTTCAAACATTTTGCTGGAAAGAAATAGGAGTATTTTTAGAAATGTGGAGAGCATTTGGGAGAAAGGAGTAGGTTTAGTTCTTGGCTAGGTCCAGTGCCTCCACAACCACAGGATGATATTGAGAAGCAGCTGCTTGAGATCTTTCAGTTGGATCAACAAGCACCATTGCTTTATGAACCCTTTACAATTATCGGTTTATCTGCAGTTGGTGGTGTAACATCTGGAATTTTAAGAAAATAAATAAAAGACATTTTTTTCAAAATAAATAAAACTGAATGGCACACACGCAAGTTAGAGAAGATGATCGTACAGTCAACGGTTAGTTTCTCAACCTTCTCTTTAACAAATTTGAAACTAGTCATTTTCACCGGTCTTATTCTTTTGACTTGATTTAGAGCATATTGAGGAATTTTGAGAAATTTGACTATCCTTGAAGACCCAAAACAAGCTCAAAAGTCTACTACGTAACCATATGGAGCAAGTTTCTAAGAAATACTAGTAGGAGTCGATTTGGATTGAGGGCAATGATCTAGTAGTATTATACTCAGGAGTCTAGTTCAATCTAGTTTCTCGTTTCTTGAGAATTGTGTTTAGATGATGTGAATAGTTTACCACTCAATTATATTTACCGTCGTATAGCTTCTACATGCATGATCTTGTGAACTCGGATAGATAATTAGACTTATATGCTTCCTAGTATGCTGAGGTTGAATTATTATCACTTAATAAACATGATGAGCATGTTGTATGTCTTTATTCATTGTTATGCATTGATTTAGGGTTTGGATAGCTCATTATTGCGTAGTTATAAGTTGGACTAATTGCTATGTGCCATAAAATTTTAATTATGGTTTCCATAGACTATGAGTTATTGTTTCACGTATTTTGGTCCTAGCACCTAGTCATGAATTTCATAGCCTCCTTGGGTTGACCAGGTACCTTATAGGGACGGATAGGGCACAGCCCCTATTCGTGAACTAACCAACAGAGGTTAGGGTCTACTTGTTACACATGGCTTAGTTGTCACCCATAGAGGATATTAGTAGTCCTAGAGAGTATACTATTGCAGTTCATATCGATGGTGCCTAGTGGGGAGAGCCATGACCTTTTTACTGATCTAGCCTATGTGGTGTAGTGACAGGTAGTTTACTGTTCTAGCCTGAAAAGGCAAAGTAACATGTAGTTATTGTTCCTAAGACAAGTAGTTACTATTCCTAAGATAGGTGGTTTTATTGTTCTAACCCGATGAGGGTACATGAGCAGGTAGTTTATTGTCCCAGCCTGGAAAGCGCATAGCGACAGGTAGTTTTACTGTTTTAACCCGATGAGGGTACATGAGCAGGTAGTTACTGTTCTATCCTAGAATAGGCAATAGTGACAGGTAGTTTATTGATCTTAGGAACAGGTAGATGTTGCCCAAAACCATTAGGGAGAATCCACTTATTAGAGCTCAGTAGGTAGGTATGTATGGAGTACCATCACCGTTTAAAGCAAAAGGGCTCCTCCATATCGACGAGTATTACCTTAGGGCCCTCCCATGGGCCACAATGACTCAAGGCGCTCCTCACGCAAGACTAATGAAGGACCTAGACATATTGAAATCTATAACCAAAAGAAAATAGAACACTCTAAGTTGTGAACCTGAGAGGGATTGAGTACCCCTTAAAGGAGGTAGCCGAGGATAGTTGTACAGTGACCTACCAAGTTTGGTATTGCTGTTTAGCTCCAGTTTGGGTGATTGTTAAAAAAACCAGTTATGAGCACATAGCTTAAGTTTCCGTATATAGGATTAAGTCCGACAAGAGCCTACAAGTAAATTGCTTACGGAGTATTTTATACTCCTATTCCATGTTATTCTATTTTTTCAGATGGAGTGTAGACCACCGTTGGTGACGGAGCGTGCGGAGCCGTGCAGCTACAAGAGGTGCCCTTTAGATCGAGTTGTCTTCTTCTTGTCATTTTATTATTATTTTAAATGCTATTTCTCAAAACTTATGTATTTTTAGTAAACCGTTTACTCCACCGATGTTACCTTTAAACTATTTTTTTGTCTTTTGAATGCATATTTAGTATTAAAATCCTTTGTCTCCCGTTTTACAAAAGAAACTTTTGCCGCCCTTTTTACCCCCGAGTATACGTGGCAACCTGTGATTCGAGGTATCGAAAGTCGGGTCGTTACAAGTGGTCTTTTGGCTAAAAACTATGGATGTAGGCATATTGCCTTTGCCAACCAAATCCTCCAAGAAGACTCAATCCTCAAGGAAGCATCACAAAGGACTCCGAGAATAAATCGGGCTTACATCTTCTATCAATTATGATAAACCATCCTCTTCTATCACAACTGGTGGGTCAAATCTTATTTGATTATTATTTCATGGAATGTAAAAGGTTTGGGATCAAGGGAGAAAAAGAGCTCTTATTAAAAAGCTCTGTATCATCAAACAAAATCCCTCCATTGTCTTTATCCAAGAAACTAAATTGGCCATGGTAGATAAACTTCTCTTATGGCTGGGGAAAAATCTAATTTAAGCAGAAATTGAAGAATGGGCTTCGCTTATGCACCATATTTCCCACATTCAGTTCACAAGACCTACCAACATTATTTTTTTGAAGCTGGGAATGAATGGCAACTTCTCTGCATGATCTCTCAACAAAGATAATAAATAAATAACCATCCCATCTTTATTTTATTCATCTGGACAGGTCACTAACCAAAGAAGAAGGTGAAATTCCTCCTTTGAGAGCTTAGCCACAAAGCTATAAACACATGCAATAAACTCCAACATGGGATGTCGGGATTGAAAATTTCTCCTCATTGGTGTCATTTGCAAGAATCATTCGACATTGCAAAGCCATTCTTTTGTAACTTGTAAATGTGCAACAAGATTTTGGGGAATTCTCTTTTTCTACTTTGATTGGTCAACAGCACTCCAATTGACCCACCACTCCTCCCCTATGTTTTTTTGGGACATCCCTTCAAGGAAAAGAAACTTATCTAGAAGCATTTTGAGAGGGCTTTTATTTGGCTTACTTGGCATGAAAGGAACCAAAAAAATATTAAAAGATAAGGAGCTCCATTTTGATAGGATTTTTCATGCTATAATCTTTTTGGTTGTTACTTGGTGTAAATGCTCTCCTCTTTTCCATTACTAATTGGAGAGTCTTTTTGTAACTCCTATGGAACGTGGTTGCCTCCATCTTTTGAAATTCATACAACAATCAATTTGTTTCTTGTAAAAAAAATGAATGAATAATAACCTGCATTTCAAAAGGTAGGTTCAGTTAAATAACCAATTCTTACCTCGTTCGGGTCAAAGTATGTTCGGACTAAGAGATGCTCAAGTCGCAAGTATCTTTCAGGTTGCTCCTGCTTCATTACACCCATCACTTGTGTCTGCCTAAGAATAGCACGAGCAGTATCCAACTCACGAAGCTCAATCATCTCTAATACAATCTGGAAAAAGAATTACAAGAAAGCAGTAACAAGTCATGAAGTGGATCAAGATTCTCATACCTCTAGAATTTCTCAAGCGAAGTGCAATCAGAGAATAAAAATACAGAATAAACTGTTCCAACCAAAGTTCATAGGGTTTATGACTCTTCCCGGCAATCTTGTGTATTAGAAGTTTGTGAACCAGAGGAAGGAAGGCCATTTACTATGATCTCAAAATATAGAATTTGAGATTTCATTCTTTCTTAACTTGTTTACTTACTAGGTGG
This sequence comes from Cucurbita moschata, assembly GCF_002738365.1. NCBI lineage: Eukaryota > Viridiplantae > Streptophyta > Magnoliopsida > Cucurbitales > Cucurbitaceae > Cucurbita > Cucurbita moschata. Next base: position 7,663,173 of record NW_019268518.1, read on the forward strand.
CATTCTTTCCTCCGACGCCTATTTCTCTTAATTTAATTTTAAACATTTTTTCCATTAATGATTTTCATGTCTCAAATCAAGGAGGAAGAAACTATAAGATGGACAGCATACAAGGAAAATAAACTGCCATTGTGAAAATGTATTCTGGGGTGGATGTTTTCTACAATATTCCTGGCGTGTTGAGGCAATGAAGATAAGCTGTCCAAACAAAGATTTTAATATTTTGGATATTTCCCTTTCTAGATTTCCAAGGAAAGGTTTTCTTAGTAGAACTTCTACAGCCTTCATTTGATAATGGAATAGATAATGTACCAGAAAAAAAAAAAAAAAAGAGAGACCTGGAAGAGTGATTGCAATCTCTCATTCAAAATGAATCATCTTTGTTTCTTATAAACATGAAGAAAAAAAAAACGATAAAATGGAAGAGAAGCCTTAATCTTTCTTTTTGAGATAAAAAGCAAAAAAAAAAAAAAAGAGAGACCTGGAAGAGTGATTGCAATCTCTCATTCAAAATGAATCATCTTTGTTTCTTATAAACATGAAGAAAAAAAAAACGATAAAATGGAAGAGAAGCCTTAATCTTTCTTTTTGAGATAAAAAGCAAAAAAAAAAAAAAAGAGAGACCTGGAAGAGTGATTGCAATCTCTCATTCAAAATGAATCATCTTTGTTTCTTATAAACATGAAGAAAAAAAAAACGATAAAATGGAAGAGAAGCCTTAATCTTTCTTTTTGAGATAAAAAGCAAAAAAAAAAAAAAAGAGAGACCTGGAAGAGTGATTGCAATCTCTCATTCAAAATGAATCATCTTTGTTTCTTATAAACATGAAGAAAAAAAAAACGATAAAATGGAAGAGAAGCCTTAATCTTTCTTTTTGAGATAAAAAGCAAAAAAAAAAAAAAAAGAGAGACCTGGAAGAGTGATTGCAATCTCTCATTCAAAATGAATCATCTTTGTTTCTTATAAACATGAAGAAAAAAAAAACGATAAAATGGAAGAGAAGCCTTAATCTTTCTTTTTGAGATAAAAAGCAAAAAAAAAAAAAAAGAAGCTTCCATTGAGATTCCATAGAAACATCAATTCCACCGATCTTTTATATATTCCCCTCACCAATGGTAGGCATACATGGTCTAGCTTTCGAACAGCTGCTACAATGACCATTATTGACAAATTTTTTTACCACATATCAATAAATATGAATCCGCTAAAGAACCTAGGCTTGAAAGAATCACATCAGAACACTATTCTATTTGTCTCAACTTGGTCAAGGAATCGTGGGGTCCTACTCCTTTCATATTTATCAATGTTTGGCTGAATCATAATACTTTTTAAAGGAAGGTTGGATCTTGGTGGTCAGCTACACCTTCTCAAGGGTGGCCAGATATCCAAAAATTAAAGGGCCTAAAAAAGGAAGTTAAATCGTGGACCATCTCCCTTTTGGGCACCAAAAGAATATGAAAATAAGGCTTCATAGCAAGCTTATGATTATTGATTCTAAGGAGGAGATCGATCAATTATCAGACCAGGACTCACAGAGAGGCTAGAGATAAAAAAGAAAAAAAAAAGGAATTGAGTTCTATTTCAACCAATGAAGAAGCTATGTGGCGTCAGAAATGTAAAGCTAAGTGGATGATGCAGGGTGACAGCAATACAACTTTTTTTCATCGTATCGTAGCTTTTAATAGAAGAAGGAATACTATTGCGAAAATTATTACAGCCGAAGATAACAGTCTTGTATTGACAAAAAGTTAAGGGGGAATTCATCAGTTTTATAGGATGCGTTTCACTATTAAAAAAAAAACACGAAAACTAGTAGAAGGCCTTTGCCTGATATTAGGGATTGAAGCCCTGTTACAACTGAATAGAGGGGCATTTTGGAGACTCCCTTCACTGAAGTCATGATCTAACCAGAAAGCTTGCTTCCACTAATAATGTGGCCAATACAGAATTATATGATCAAGTATGGAGTGGACCCTCTCCTCAAGAAGTCAAGTTCTTTAAATGGAGCACATTCATGTGTGTATTAACACTTCTGAAATATTCCCGCACAAATCTCCAGGGATTGCATTATTGTCTCCTAGCTGCAGCCATGAGTCACAAGTTCATCACTTCAGCAATTGTAGCTTTGCATCATCCTTCAGGACTTTTCTCCAGCAAGCTTTCGGGTGGCATATTACTAGGCCCGATGACTTGTTCTCTCTTCTACAACTAACCCTACTTGGTCACCACCCCTTCAAGAAGGTAAAGAAGATTTTGTGGTGCAACTTCCTCTACGCATTTTTTTGGAATGTTTAGCTAGGAAGGAATGGAATGCTCATATCTTCTCAGATAAGCAAAAAAACATACACACTTTTATTGAGTTTACTTCTTATCTTGCTTTAACTTGGAGTCATCTTTCACCTTCTTTTTGTAATTATAGTTTATCAACCCTTCTATCTCAATAGAGACGTTTTTGCAATTATCTTAGATAGGACTGTCTTTTCTATCTATTTCATACATCAAGGAAATGGTTTTTGTTTCTATGGAGAGAGAAAAAGAGAGAGAGAGAGAGAGAGAGAGACATGAAAGAATACACGGCATACAAAAAAAAAAACCTAGTAACTGAGACTCACAAAGAAACATTCATTAACATGTCCACCTCCCAAACCTCCTCCCCAACTTCTTGATCTCACTAACAATCTTATTGTTCCTCTTAAGTCAAATCCCCGTAATCCTATTGTTTTGTCGCACTCTTTCTGATAAAGAGACGTTAGAAGTGATGAGTCTTCTTTCTATTCTTCGGGATAAGCATGCGACTCGTGGGAGAAGGGACTTTAGGTTTTGATGCCTTAGACACTTCGAGGGGCTTTTAGTGTAGTCTATTTTTCCATGTGTTGGTTGTCCCTTCCTTGTCCCACTTGGGCTTTACGTTCTCCTCACCCTAGAAGGTTAAAATCCCTAGGAAGGTAGAAATTTTTGTGTGGCAAGTTTTACATGGGAGAGTCAACACTTTAGACTATGTTCAAAGACATCTTCTTTCGTGTTGTTCCCATAGTGGTACGCCTTTGTAGGGGTCAAGCACAATCACTTGTGGGGTTGTCAATTTGTTCAGTCTCTTTGAGCAGGATGGCTGAATTCATTCGGGGTATGTTTAGCTTGGAATAGGGATTGCTATGTTGCGGTAGAGGAGGTGCTACTAAGCTTGCCCTTTTGAGAGGAGCAAACTCTTGGGGTATAGTAGCTTCTTTATCATTCAATGGGCTAGTTATCCAGAGCATAACAATAGCATTTCAAGGAGGTGGGGAGGTCAATGGTGAGGTTTGGGAGGTGGCAAGGTTTAATGTCTTCGTGGGCTCAATCACTAAGCCTTTTTGTAATTGTTACGTCGGTTTGATTTTGTTGGACTAGAGCCCTTGTTTTTCTTTCATTTTTCTCAATGAAAACTTGGTTTCCCACACACACACACACAAAAGAGAAAAAAAAAAACGAACTCATCCAATGACACCAAAGGTAGTTTGCAAACTAGCCATCCCACTGCGAATGACTAAGATCCTCCTCATGCCTCTCCTAGAGAATGCCCTATTCCGGGAACAAAACAAAGAAATAGTGACTTTGAGCACAATCCAAGATATTAACACCTGCCATGTAAGACCTCCTACACAAAAACCTCTTTTAACCTTCCAGGAAAAGATTGAGGACTCAGGAGCAATAGTCAAAGGGCATTGTATAGACAAAATATGAAAATAAGAATGACAAGAGAAACCCCTAGCCGAATCCAGAGTCCAAGTCCTAAGATCCCTTCTTCTTAGGACCACGTATTAGTCACAAAGAATATAAAGAAGACTTGACATATCAATCCCCTTTCTATTAAATGGATGAAAACAAAAATCTAGAGATATTGAAAAAGAATGGTATGGGGAAAGCAACACTGAGGCCCCTGAATGCAACCTTTTGTTCAAAACAAAGAATAACACAAAAATAAAACACACAAAGGCTTATCTTCCTCCAATGGCCCTCCCAAACATTAACTTTTTGAGCCTTTCCCAGCACACGAAGAGAAAAAAAGGTAAAACCAATAGAGATAGCTTTCCAGAGGTTTTTACTGAGACCCCTCTACTCCCCACTCGAAGCACAATCAAAAGGGTGAAGGTCATATCTACTCACATAGACTTATTCATGTCTACAAGAGAACTCATTGAATAGTCTAGAAGATGATTTTATCCCAAACTCAAACAAGCTTACAATTCCAGAGGTTTTTACTGAGACCCCTCTACTCCCCACTCGAAGCACAGTCAAAAGGGTGAAGGTCATATCTACTCACATAGACTTATTCATGTCTACAAGAGAACTCATTGAATAGTCTAGAAGATGATTTTATCCCAAACTCAAACAAGCTTACAATTCTAAATACTGCTATAGAGCCCCTTTGCTACAAATTTTGAGTTCCAAACGTTCTCTAGAATTCCATGCTCACCTATAATGTTGCTACTAAGCCATTTGCCAATTCTTCCATCTACATTCTCAACTCACTACATTCTCAAAGATAATTAAATCTATTTATCCAGGAAAATCTCTCTCACTGCATTTGTCGTGAAAATTTTTCTTCCAGCAGCCAAATGCAACATTTTGTCATAAGTCTAAATATTAGATTGATTTTAAAATATATATATATATATATATATATATATATATATATATATATATATATATATATATATATATATAT
>NW_019268518.1:7670830-7691139 GCF_002738365.1 Cucurbita moschata
ATATATATATATATATATATATATATATATATATATATATATATATATATATATATATATATATATTGATGCAAGATTTGAATAACTGTACAGTTTGTTGAACTCTACCTGTTCATATAAGTCCTCCAGCTTATTTCTCGGAAGCTTAAGTTGAGACACTTGAGGCAGTATGGCATCCCACCGTCCAGAGTTGATATCAGCAACAAAAGTTTCAATGCTGTCTACGGTATTCAAAGAAACCTGGCACTCATTCTGTAACGTCTGGAATGTTTGGTGCAGTGAATTTTCTTTACAAAACTGGAGCACGATCTTGATGACACTGAAAGGGGAAGCATATCATAAATATTTTTCTTTAATCCCACTCCTATGATCAAAATTTATAGATAACCAAGGAGAAAGGGATCGAACTAAGAAACAGCGAAGAGATCAAGATAAGAGAAAACGTACTCTCTAGCTTCGATTTCGAGTGTAGACATGCCGGGCAGGTTGGAGTGTAAGGGAGGGAGGAGGGAAACAGACTAGGGCTTCGTATTTTTGCCGGGAATAATTTGTCGAATAACGGCTTCAAAACCAGAACTGAGATTCAGAACTTGTCCTCGTGCGTGCATTCGGGTTCGCCCAATAATCCAACAGTTTCAAGGATGGGTTTTGATTTTTATAATTCTCTTCCAACTTTCTTTTTTATCTATAAATTTCAAAATGGTTTTAAAACAACTATTTATCAATTTTTGGGTTACAATGACTGCATAAATTAACCTAACAACATACAATGTCCTTCAATCTTAAAAATAGAATTTTAAATTTAATTGAGTTGGAACTGTCATCAGCTAAACTAACAACAAAGAGTAAATAAGAGTGTCTTTTGTCTGATGAAATATATTCCACTTAATTACGATGAAAGAGGAATATATGGTGTGGCTAAAACAGCTTTTACAAATAAATGATGGTAAGTTATGAACGACCAAGTGAATTGCAATAATGGCAAATTAAAATATATTAAAAGCAAAAAAGTATCCAATGTCAAATTATATGATTGGATATGATATGTCAAATAAATATTAGAATTTTATGTCAAAATAATATTGCCAACGATCGAAAAAATTTAGCCTAACATTGTTTTTAGTTATTAAAATCTTAATCGTAGAACAACTTATTAACATGAAAGAACAATTACCAAAAAATTAAATCATCGGTTGTGAATCGTGTGCGTATAAGATATGTGCACTGATTTGTTTTCATTATTTTTAAACATTTAAGATGTTATTTAATAACAATTTTACTTCGAATCCTCCAGTAAAATATCATCTGGATGAAACATGTATATGCCAAATCTTTCGCTGTGATTAATCTTGTATACCTAAATGGGAGGAAATATTTTTCTTTATTTTTTTTAATAAGAGGGTGTAATTAAGTTATTTGGCCTCGTTCATCGTAATTTTTCAAAAGTAGTTACGCACCGCCAACTTCAGTTGTCTGTGAACAGATGCGTACGTCTGTTTTCATTTTATATTTTAATGTCACCCGAATGAATGAACGAACCAATAATGTAAGGAAAATCAAACTCTATAATGTATTAATGCGAGGAAAATCAACTCTGGACGGCGATTTCGAGGTGGCCGAATCTGGTTCACTCACAAGTCACAGCAATTTCACAATCCACGCATTCCCACACGTCACCGGTTATCCAAACCTACCTTTTTTTTTTCAATAATTCACGGCCGTCTTTACTCCTTTGCTTACTGCTCTGCTCCGAGCCTGCGTCGGGGATCAAATTTAGCTGTCTTGTTTCATATTGTGTGAAACTTATAAATACCCTTTGCGGGTCTGATTGCTCTCTCCCCATCTGCCATCTGAATAAGCTTGCGCAACACACCGAGAAAGGAGCAACGTCAAAGCAAAATGGGTGATAACAACAATGAGGCGTCTGAGCAAGCTCCCTCCATTCCTCTCCTCACTCCGTACAAGATGGGGAAGTTTAATCTTTCTCACAGGTACATGTTGTCTTACAAGTATCATCTAACTGCAAAATCAATAACAACAGCTTGTGTTGCTTGGAATTGGATAACCCTGTTTCCTCATATCTTCCTCACAATAATTGTTCTTCAGAATTGTGTTGGCCCCATTGACAAGGCAGAGATCTTACAACAATGTTCCTCAGCAGCATGCCATCTTATATTACTCTCAGAGAACCACGAAAGGAGGTTTCTTAATAGCTGAGGCCACTGGAGTTTCTGACACTGCCCAAGGGTAATAGCCTTTGATAAACTTCTTCCTTTTCTTTCCCCTTATTCTCATAAAAACCTCTTGCTTCCCAACTAATCCGTTTCTGTATTCTAACGTGTAAGATATCCTGATACACCTGGGATATGGACGAAAGAGCAAGTTGAAGCATGGAAACCAATTGTGGATGCTGTCCATCGCAAAGGCGGTACATTCTTTTGCCAGATATGGCATGTTGGGAGGGTTTCAAATTCAGGTGCGTTTTCTTTACCGCAAATAGGAATAACAAGAAGAAAAGTTGGTAAATTATAAGAACATATCAATTGGAACAACACAATCAAGTGGATAACTGTAGATTGAATTTTGCACTGGATAAAGCATACAGTATCTATGAGGTTTCTGATCAGTTCCCATTTTTTTTTCATGATTCTGCACCCATTATAAAACCTTTCCATCCTCACTTTTACGAGCATTTAAGTTTTGAAAAAAAAAAAAAAAATACAGCTGAAGCAATTAACTTCGTTCTGAACTATGTAAAGAACAAATTTGCAGTGTCAGATCTGGAGGAGGGTGTTACTGTACATGATTTAGTAGTAGAGAATTTATGAGACTGCAATGAATCATAGGAATGAAATCCTTAGTTTTAAAGTTACAAATCTCTGAGCTAACATTTATTTTAAAAATACGCCTCCACTGTGGCTATATATTTTTTGATGCATGTAGGTTTTCAACCAAATGGGCGAGCCCCAATCTCATCATCGGACAGGCCACTACTCCCGCAAGTTCGGGCTGATGGAATTGATGTTGCACAGTTTACTCCTCCAAGACGTCTAAGGACAGATGAAATCCCTCAAATTGTCAATGATTTTAGGGTTGCAGCCAGGAATGCCATTGAAGCTGGTCAGTCCTATTTTCAGAAAACTAACGGAACTCCTGCCATGATTACTGATTAAGACTCAAAAATCAGTAGCTTGTTTAGGTTAGAAACAATGCAGGATGAAATGAATTTATTATTCAATATGTTTTTTCCTATGGTTGAATGATTATACAGGTTTTGATGGAGTTGAAATCCATGGAGCTCATGGTTATCTTATCGATCAGTTCATGAAAGACAGTGTGAACGACCGTACGGACCAATATGGTGGCTCTCTGGGAAACCGTTGCAGATTTGGTCTAGAAGTAGTTGAAGCTGTGGTAAACGAGATAGGTGGAGACAGAGTTGGGATAAGACTATCGCCTTTTGCAGATTACATGGAGGCGGGAGATTCAAATCCAAAAGCTCTGGGAGTGTACATGGCGGAGAGTTTGAACAAATATGGAATTTTGTACTGTCACATGGTGGAGCCACGGATGAAATATGCTCTGGAGAAAGTTGAATGTCCACACAGCCTGTTACCAATGAGAAAGGCATTCCGGGGTACATTCATAGCTGCTGGAGGGTTTGATAAGGAAGATGGAAATAGAGCCATTGCTGAAAATGGAGCAGATCTTATTGCTTATGGCCGTTGGTTTTTAGCAAATCCAGACCTGCCAAGGAGATTCCAGATAGATGCTCCTCTCAACAACTACAAAAGAGAAACCTTTTACGCATCCGATCCGGTGGTTGGTTACACAGACTATCCCTTTCTTGAAGACTAGCAATTCTTCAGACTGTACGCAGTAAAAATATTAGTTGGGGCAGTACCAAACTTTTACTGCTGGCTCACAAAAGTATTTTCATTTCAACAATGATGAAGATCTTCAATATTCTTGTTATCTCAAATAACTGTACTTCTCAAGTTAGAGTAACTACAATTAATCTTTCAAAATTATTACTCTCACCCCCTTTACAAATCTTTCAAAACTATTAAATATTACTCTCACCCCTTTATAAATCTTTCAAAACTAGTATTTGAGTAGAAATTTTTTCAAAGTACTAAAAGAAATGGACATAACAATTATATTTTTCTATTAAAATAATTTTGAAATACTTAAAAAGATAATATTATATTATAGCACTTTCATATTTAACTAGAGGTAAGGTTGGTTGAGGCGGTAAGATTTGCACTATTTTTTTTTAGCAAGAAAATACTAATTGGATCAAAATAACCCTTTTTAAGCCTTTAACACTTGCCCATCTATTTGTTTGATTTTTGTTCTTTTTTTCTTTTTTTCTTTCGGAAAGAAGCTTCGGACTTACTACCGCGAGCGTTGTAAATTGAGCACTTCCACCAAAGAAGTCGTGGGTGGACGAATGAACTGAATCTGAACCATGGCGTTCACAGCAATATCTTCTTCAATGCCGTCTAGTGCTTTTGTGCGTTCAATTCTCTCCTCCCAGTGCATATCAACTCCCACCACTCCTTCACAGAAATCCTCATCTCTCTCGTGGGCATCTTCATTTCCGTCCATTAGCCTATCTAGAGGCTCCCCTTTTGTCTCCTCGAATCCCGCGCATGCCAAGGTATAATTTCTTTACTGGCAGCCTATTCAATTCCCTGTTTATTCCGGAAGATATCTTATTTCCATTTTTAAGTTTATGATTTATCTGTTGTGGACCACGAATTTCTTGCACATGTACTTGGTTTTTATGTGAAAAAATTCTGGAACTAACAAATTTACAAAGGCAAAACAAGTTGCTTTGATTATTCTTAAAAATTTTGGCTACTTTCTCTCTTGTTGTTCACTTCTATTGGGATAAGTTATGTGAAAATCTAGTTTCAGACAAATCGATTGGTATAGGAATGGAATCAAAATAAACCGGAAACCTGAAACCTGAAACACTAGTGCAAAAGTTGGGGAAGGAGAATTATTTGTGAGGAAGTTATCTGTTGTGGAATTGCTGCCAGTTATGTATTCAAGCCAATGGACAATACGAACTCGACTATATTGTAACTTTCATAAAACTTGCTCTTCAGGATATGGTTTGAGAATTTGAAAGAATACTGCCGGCAGTCATCTTTAGGTGAATAGTCGTGCTGTTATTATGGCTGGAAAAGATAGAAATGACTATTACATTGTATACAGAGAGTTCTCAACTATTTTCTGCTTCGTTCCAGGTCAAATGGCTTTATTGCTGTTGCTGGGCAGTTCTCCAGTTCCGTATCTTTCAAATTCTTCATTTTCTACCTTGTATTTAAATTGATGACAACCTTTCAGATTTAGAATAAATACACTTGAGCCGTTTTGAACCCATGACCACTTGTTAAACCTGGGAGAAGTTCCCTAAGTTGAAATCCACGGACACATCTTGGTTATATTAGCAACTTACTGACTTGAGCAACATTCAGGAAGTTTTGCATTGAACGAAGTACAACATCTGTCTTTTTGAAGAATTGGAATAGAAAAGCCCCCTTTGGTGGCAATGTTGTTATGGATGCGTGTAACTACCCAAATCCACCGCTAGCATGTTAGATAAAACCTTTGTTTTTTCCTTATTTAGATTCACACGTTTACATTTAATTTCCCTTTGACCATTTGACAAACACGTCGAATGGATTAGCGAATTCTTAGACGTCAATTTTATAGGAAATGACACAGATTCAGTTGGCCACTCTCCACCCATTTAGGATAGGTTGTATTTAAATAGGAAATCTGTTTACAAGATTTAATATCCGGATTTTGAAGAGCAGTCAAACTTTCAGTCCTTCTCTCTCTCTTATCTTTCTTCCAACAACCTCCTGTCGACAATATCCTCTCGGTGTTTTCCCGGGCCGATTATCGAAATCCAACAAGTGGTATCAGAGCCAAGTTGAAGCGATCGGTAGTATACCATCACAGAAGAGCCAACCTATCAACATTCAAGTTGAATAGCTCAAGTGGTCAGAGTGTCGACCTAACAACACACAAGGTCTCAGGTTCGAGTAGAAGAAAATGCAAAGGGCGAAAATAAGCACATCGTGGGGTCCATCCCGAGCAAACTCGCTCACTCCTCCATGCCGCCGTCAAGTGCCGGCATCTCCATCACCACCACGAAGAGGCCGACGTCGTGATGACGGGCGTCGAGGTGTCATTGAGCGAGTGATCACGGAGACAACGACTGCCGTCGTTCAGTACCCGATGTTGACAAGGTCCAACTACAACGAGTGGGCCTTGTTGATGCGCGTCAACCTACAGGCGCATGGGTTATGGCACGCTGTCGAGCCAGAGGAAGGAGAAACAATCGAGTACCGGGAGGATCGGCTGGCGTTCGCCGCCATATTACGATCTGTGCCCCCAGAGATGTTGGCATCTCTCTCCACCAAGCGCACCGCGCAATCGGCCTGGGAAGGAATTAAATCCCGTCGGGTCGGTGTACAGCGAGTGCGGGAATCCAACATTGAGCAGCTGCGGAAGGAGCTCTCGGAGATCTCCTTTAAGGACGTCGAGGTGTCATTGAGCGAGTGATCACGGAGACAACGACTGCCGTCGTTCAGTACCCGATGTTGACAAGGTCCAACTACAACGAGTGGGCCTTGTTGATGCGCGTCAACCTACAGGCGCATGGGTTATGGCACGCTGTCGAGCCAGAGGAAGGAGAAACAATCGAGTACCGGGAGGATCGGCTGGCGTTCGCCGCCATATTACGATCTGTGCCCCCAGAGATGTTGGCATCTCTCTCCACCAAGCGCACCGCGCAATCGGCCTGGGAAGGAATTAAATCCCGTCGGGTCGGTGTACAGCGAGTGCGGGAATCCAACATTGAGCAGCTGCGGAAGGAGCTCTCGGAGATCTGCTTTAAGGACGGCGAATCCGTCGATGATTTTTCAATGCGAAGCACGGGGCTCGCCAACAGCATCACCACACTCGGTGGCAGCATCAACGAGACAGAAATCGTGAAGAAGATGCTGCAGGTCGTCCCATGTGGCTCAATCCGAGGAGGATGAGCCGACCCTTTTCATGGTGACTGCATCAGTCCTACGTGGCGTCGAACCCGAGGAAGAACTCCCCAAATCCACAGAGGTAATCGACGACGGCATAACTGCTCCGGTGAGCGTCGAACAAATGCACCTGGGGAGCCAATTCGACTAAAGGAGGAGCGAGTGCTCGCTCAAATCGGTGAAAGAGGCGAGCAGCAAGAGCACCGGCGATGGGTCCTCGACACGGGGGCAACAAACCATATGACCGGGGTCAAGTCTGCGTTCTCCGAGCTTGACTCGGGGATTCGCGGGACGGTAAAATTCGGCGATGGCTCCGTCGTCGAGATCGAAGGGCACGGCACCATCCTATTCGTCGACAAGGGAGGCAATCATCACAAGCTGACCGGCGTCTACTTCATCCCGAGACTCAAGGCTAATATTGTGAGCCTGGGTCAACTCGATAAGGCCGGCTGCCACATTTCCATCAAACGCGGGCTACTTAGGATCCGCGATGATCGACGACGGTTGCTCACGCAAGTTCGGTGCACGAAAAACTGCCTTTACATCCTAAAGCTAGAGATAGAAAGAGGTGAACCACCTGGACTGGCGGCGCGCCAACTCAAAGAAGAGGCGGCCGAACAAGACGTGGAGTCTGGAGGACATGCCGCCAGGGACACCGAGCAACCGGTCAACCTCTCGGCCAGGTACCAGAAGATGGAAAACCTATTAGGGAGAGGTGAACCACCTGGACTGGCGGTGCGCCAACTCGAAGAAGAGGCGGCCGAACAAGACGTGGAGTCTGGAGGACATGCCGCCAGGGACACTGAGCCATAGGGCTCAAAACGGAGTTCAAACGAAACGAAATAAGGCAGATATAACACAGGTTTTAGGAGGAGATTGTTAGATAAAACAATTGTTAGATAAAACCTTTGTTTTTTCCTTATTTAGATTCACACGTTTACATTTAATTTCCCTTTGACCATTTGACAAACACGTCGAATGGATTAGCGAATTCTTAGACGTCAATTTTCTAGGAAGTGGCACAGGAAATCTGTTTACAAGATTTAATATCCGGATTTTGAAGAGCAGTCAAACTTTCAGTCCTTCTCTCTCTCTTATTTTACGCATTTTATCTTTCTTCCAACAACCTCCTGTCGACAATATCATCTCGGTGTTTTCCCGAAATCCAACATAGCAGATATTGTCCTCTTTGAGCCTTCCCTTTTGGGCTTCCCCTCAAGGCTTTCATGACAGTTATTTTCCTTGGTCTATATCATATTATTGGTTCGAAAGTTTGTTGCTATCTGGAAAGCTTGGGTACAGGTCCAACACTTGCGCTGTAGCCTGTGATTATGAGGCTTACTAGCAGCTAAATGGATAATAGAATGTAGAGCAACCAAACCATTTGGAGTAGAAGCAATAACAAATAGCCGAGGATAGCAAGGCTTTAAAGAAGGTTAGATAACCAAAGATCTTTCCACAAAAAACCAAAAAAAAAAAAAAAAAAATCCTTCTTCGATTCCCCAACTTGAAATGAGCATGGCTTTCTAGTCGAGACCAGTTCTTAGAGATATTTAGCCAAGGGACTGTGTAAACTCAAACCATTTCTTCTACCTGAATGCCAACCATTAATGTCAGACCCATGAATACTAGCAATAACCTGTTGCCAACAAGAAGAAGGTTCATTTATAAAACACCAACCTCATTATGCTATCAAAGCCAAATTCCTGTTTTCAATGCTCCTATTTCAAGACCACCATCATTCTGAGCTTTTGTAACAATGCTCCGTCGAACCAAATGAGTTACTTTACCTCCTTCCTTTCCTTCTCAAAGAAAAATTGAAGAAGTCTTTTGAACTCCACTCTAACCAAAGACCATAAGAACTAAAGACATAATAAGGCCTTCCCTAGATAGAGTAAAGCGCTTCCATCTATCAATAATCAGAATCTATTATACCATAGGATAAGAGTTCCTGCTTTTCGTAATGATTGGAAGAAGGAATGACAACTCCTTTAATCAAAGCAGTTCCTGAATCACAAGAGCAGTTAATGTTTGACTACAAGGTATGGAAGAGAACGTCTTTGGATCTTCACTTGTATCCAAACAGAGTTTAAGAGAAGAGGAGCCCAAGAGTCGCAAACAACCTTCTTCAACATCTGGATTGATTAAAGAAACTTCTGGAAAAATTATAAAAGAAGCAACCATTTCTTTTTTCCGAGAATAATGAAGAGGGGGAGATTCCTTTGATCTCCTTAAATCAATTTAGTACCATGAGGGCTGAGAATCTCTGTACTGGAAGGATTCGAATGCGAAACATTCTTGGCAATAGGCGAGACCTCTTGAACTGGAACGGAAGCATTAACTACAGGGGGAACTGTAGGAAAACCGGCCTCAAGAGACGTCTTCATTAATGGCGTTGGCTGAACTGAAACGTTATCAAGGGAATTTCGTTCGTCTCATTAAAGGGCTGTAATAAAGATTGAATGCCTTACAAGAGTCTTCTCCGGGCAACGAGGCAACTTCTTTTGGAGCGAGTAACGCCTCTTATGGAACGAGGCAACTTATTTTGCTAAAATCTGTCTGCACCACCTCCTATTTTTTCTAATCCAAAAAGATTTGAGTCGTAAGTAAAGTCTTACAAGAATCCGTAAAAACGACGCTGACCTTCCAATTCATCTTTACATCATTCTTATAACTATTAATAGAAGTAACTTTTCCAATATCCAATTTCTTTAGGGAAGCTGAATTTGGTGAGCACTCCTGCTGACACTTCAGAGAATCTTTTACTGTTTTAAGAGAGTCGAGTAACTTCTAAATTTTGTTTTCTTTTGATAAACGACCAGTATGTTTACACTTGTAGGTTTTATTCATACAATCAGCTTGGACAAGAAGGTCACGAGGGGAGGCTGCAAAGCGACCAAACAAGAAATCATGGAAACAACGGACAGATATGTATATGAGGCCATTTTTACTAAATGTTTTCTTTTCAAAGAAATTTATGCATGCGAAGGTAATGCATAGAGGAACAAGCAAAGTAATATCAGTGGCGACAACAAATGCAAAGGATCTTAGGAACAGTTTACCGTCACTTACAGATCACAATGCATGTAGAGTAATAGGGAAGCTTATTGCAGAGAGATCAAAGGAAGCAGATGTATATGCAATGTCGTACGAGCCTAGGAAGGATGAAAGAATTGAAGGTAAGCTTGGTATTGTTATTGATGCCATTAAGGAGAACGGGATCATGTTTGTACCTTGAATTTAAAAATCTGGAAGAATGAAACAGAAAAAGAGAACGACTTAAGGTAAGGCCTCTTATATAGGCGCAGAGGATGAGACTGTAAAAGCTAACATCTTCCTATTTAACTCGTTTGAAATATTCGAAGCTGTTGCTCTTACTAAAAACTCCCTTGCATGCTATGCCAGATATGATTCTATTGGCAGACTTATCTCATGATTTCGAGAGCTAACTTCTGAAGTTTCTTTACTATATTGTGAAAGGAAGATTGTTAGGACATGGGTAAGCATAGAACGTTCTTCTAGATATGGCAGTAGAGTCATAATGTCAATAATCACAGAAGAGGAGGGGTGGGGTGGTGGATTGGATATCTGCTTTTCTTCTCCATCTTACTATTTCAAATTTGTTCCGTTTTTATTCCTAAGCTTTCAAAAGATCTCTCTTTAGATGTTTTATTTTGGCATCAACTTTACATATTTATTTTAGTTCCTCTCACGCAATATCTACCACTCAAAAGTGTGAATAGATATGAAAATATTATTATTACTCAACGAAAGAATACAGATTTAAGAATAAGAAAAAGAATTGGTATCGAATGTTCAATCTTCATTCATATTCACAAAAAAAGAATTGGGGTCGAATGTTCAATCTTCATTCATATTCACAACTTAGGATACAAGATACTAAATAATGTATACAAATAACATATAAACTAATTCAAACTAAAATAAGTGACATCCTCAACTTTAAAAATTGACTATTTAATTCTTACCTTGTTTGATCATTTGAGCATATATTTGCACTGTATAACTTGAAATTAAGTACAAGGACTAAATTTATGAAATAAGTCTTAGGAACAAAATGATTATATTTAAAGAGTAACGTGATTCATGTAGACAAGGGAAGTTGTAGGACAAAATGATTATTTTTAAAAGTGTAGGGCCTTCTTTTTATGCGAATTAAACAAAATTTTCGCTATCAATGGCCAGTGTGGACAACGGGTTCTTGAGGGTCCCACAAAAGACGAAGGCAAAGGCAACGGCAGCAGCAGGTGTAAGTATCTCATCCATAGAAACAAAACCAGTGGTAGTGGTTTTCTGTTAGTCTTTCTTAACCTTGCTTCCGTTTCATTCCGTTCCTTGGCCATGGCCTCTCCTTCTATTCCCAATTCTCTCTTCTTGAACAGAACCTTCCACTCGCCTGCTCGCACATTCCGTACATGGCCGGTCTACGCATCCCAACCTCCCAACAACCGCCAAAGGCCTCCACCGGGCGTCGACACAAGAATTCATTGGCAAAATGATGAAGAAGGTTGGATTGGAGGCCCTACGCCTTCCCAGTCCCGGCGAGACCAGAAGGAGCAGAATAATAATAATAATAATAATGCGTTGGGTCCAAGTTTGACCGATTTGCTCAATAACTCATCCGACTCTCACTACCAGTATGTAAGCTTGGCTAGCTGGCTGCATATGCTTTGTTAATTTCGTTTTGAATTTGATTTATGTTGGTATCATGGTTTGTTCTGTGTATATATGCGCGCAGGTTCTTAGGAGTTGGTGCTGAGGCTGACCTAGAAGAGATAAAAAGTGCGTATCGGAGATTGTCAAAGGAATATCATCCCGACACCACCTCTCTCCCTCTAAAAGCTGCGTCCGACAAATTTATGAAATTAAAACAAGTGTACGAGGTCCTCAGCAACGAAGAAAGCCGCAAGTTCTACGACTGGACGCTTGCTCAAGAAGAGGCAAGCCGCCAAGCTGATAAGCTGAGGATCAAGTTGGAAGATCCTTACGAGCAGGAGCTGCAAAACTGGAAATCCACTCCAGATATGGTCGATCGCCTTGCTGGAAGGAACATGGACTTGAGTGATCAGGCCACCACAGCTCTTACCTTGGATATCCTTATCATTCTCTTTGCTATAGGCTGCATTGTGTATGTTCTCCTCTTTAAGGAACCATACTATTGATTAGATACGAACTACCATACAAGTACAACACACTTCCAATCGCTTCCATTTCCTTCCAAAATCAAATTGAATATCGAATGGTACTTTTCTTTCCAGCGACACACAAATTATTCAGTCATCCACGAATACTATATATATGTGTGTGTGTGTGTATAGTACTCGAAGTGAATGGGAACAGAAACAAATCGAAGTGGAGGGATTAATGGTTTACTGTTTCTAGCGCTGGATATGACATGCTGTGCATCTTGTTCGCGACTAATAGCATCTGAGTGCCGCCTTGTCCTCGAAACGGATCCATAGCTACCGTCGTAGGATAGGATTTTAGTTTAATTAATTTGTTTGCTCCGGAAAAATGGCAGAGATGCGATCGAGAGTCGGGAATATCCGCCCACCTTAATTTTATGTTTCCAAGAAATAGGTCCCAAATAAGTCTCCACGAGAATCGGTCAAGCTGACTAATTTTTTCAAAACAAATGAATGATGGAGTTTGAATATGACAGCCTCTAGTTTAGCTATATTTATTTTCTTCTTTCTTTTTCTATCACAACCACTTTTTTCCTGCAAAGAACCATAATTTACTTTTATCACTTTTTAGAACAAAATGTAGTGAAGTCTTAGAATTGGAAACCATATATATATATATATATGATACAATGCAAATGCATCACATTAGAAAATAGACAAGTTGAAGTAGATAAATATAAACTGGTGCGAGTGCATTATCTTTCTCCCCTTTGTTCGGGGGTGAGTCCTCCTTTTCCACAGTCAGGGCAGCTCTTTAATCCAAATCCTTGGCACTCGAAACATCTGAAACAAGCAAAATGAAAGGATATGAATAGATGAATTTAAATTAGTTTGAGTTGGAACAAAAGTAAGAGATTGAGTGAGTGAGTGAATGACTTCCAACGCTCGAAGATGTTTCCGTTTTTCTTGTTTCTCCCAGTCCCCTGATATTGAGTTGAAAGCAAACACATGAAGGAAATTAAGTTGAAAGCAAACACATGAAGGTATTATAAGAGAAGAAGATGTTAAATGTGGAGTGAATTGAGAATTGAGAAGGATGGGATGGGTAACCTTGCATCCGGGACAATCGATAGCCCCTTTACCTCCACACGTTTGGCACCTTTTGGGCAGCGAAAATTTTGGCGCTGCAGCGAAGGGGATGTTGGATGGTTTACTTCTACATTTATTTTGTGGCAGTATGGCGAATCCATGGGGTGGGAATGGGAACGGGGAGGTGCTGTTGTTGCTCTTTGAGACAGAGCTGCCACACCACGCCATCTTCCTTTCTTTGGGCTTTACTGTTGTCAATTCTCCTCCTGTCTCTCAACTTTATAATTCTCAATGTTATCCATATTCCACCGTTTATTCTACACCACTCTTCTTCTTCTTCTAATTTTTCTTCTTATTATCTTGTAATATAATACTCTCCCCTAAACCAAACACTAATCGGGTGCTGTACGGATGTTTAGAAAATCTTCAAACTTAATTTGTATCAATGGCATCAACTTTTCTTACTTGTCTTCAAATTTTTTTTTATCGTGATTTCTATTTAAAAGAAGAAAATTACTTGATCACCTTAAAAAAAGTTTGAACAAGTTAGAAGAAAGTAACGGGTGAACTAAGAAGGTTCTTATTGATTTAATTGAATATTTGTTAACTCCATTCCATTCACATGTGATATGTGATATTTGGAGTACTCTCTAGTTAGGTAGAATACATTGTTCTAACTATAAAAATTGAGAGTTTTGAGGAGGTGCAACTGGTGCCTGCTTCATACTATTTCGTTGTGCTACCCTTTTGTTGATTTCCTCCTTGTGGTGGAGGATCGACTACAAGTGGATCCACGAAGAGCTGCCAGTAAATAGTTCCCGCAAAGTGCACATTATCTTGAAATCATCTTTAATATTTGTTGAGTAAAATAGTATTAAATCCCAAAGAAATAGATGTAATTGAGGGAGTTTCTTTTTCTTTTGTTATTTCATTTCATTTTTTCTTTTTCACGTGGCGTTGCGACGTCGAATTTCACCTATGTTCACATAATAAATTACCAAAGACCACCGAAAGGAAGACTGCAAATTTTTAGCGCCCCCTTTCGTCTTTCCCTTTCCAACTAAGATTCGTTTCACTTCTACGCCTTTGTTTTGATGGCCGACAACATTCCGACAGTTGCACCCCCCGCCGATCGCCAACCATCTAGCACCCAGGAAGAAGATCCCCCACCCCCGCTCACTCCTGTAGAATCTGTGCTGGCGGTGGCTAATTCTCCTGCTCTACCCGAAAAAGAGTCGATTCCACCAACAGACGTTGTTGTCGAGCCTGTATCGTGTGCAGCTGCTGAAAAGGAACTGGTTTCATTGTCTCCTCCGACAGCAGTGGTGGAGAAAGAAGAGCCACTGCAGCCACCAGCTCGATCTACCGAACGTGACTTTGAGGTAGAGGCAAAACCTTCCGATGCAGGAAAGGACGTCCTTGGTGTTGAATCTTCTACTAAATCCAATACAATTGAAGAGCAGAAGATTCCTCAGACTTTGGTTTCTTTCAAGGAGGAAAGTAACAAAGTGGCTGATCTTGCAGATTCCGAGAGGAAAGCCCTTCAGGAACTGCGGCAACTTGTCGAAGAAAATTCCGTAGTTAAGGAAAATCGTGCACAGGAAGTCCTGGAGGCAGCTCAAACTGAGAAGAAGCTGTCAATTTGGGGGGTTCCTCTTTTTGAAGATGACCGGACGGATGTGATCCTCCTGAAGTTTTTAAGGGCGAGGGAGTTCAAAGTGAGGGATGCTTTCCTTATGTTTCAAAACACAATTAGGTGGAGGGAGGAGTTTGGCATCGATTCACTTGTCGACGAGAACCTGGGGGATGATCTGGAGAAGGTGGTGTATATGCATGGATACAGCAGGGAGGGTCATCCAGTGTGTTACAATGTCTTCGGAGAGTTCCAGAACAAGGATTTATATACAAAAACATTCTCCGACCAGGAAAAACGGACCAAGTTCTTACGTTGGAGGATTCAGTTCTTAGAAAGGAGTATTAGGAAACTCGATTTTCATCCTGGAGGTATTTCTACTTTATTTCAGGTTAATGACCTCAAAAACTCCCCTGGTCCTGGCAAGCGAGAGCTTCGATTGGCCACTAAACAGGCTCTTCAGGTGCTTCAAGACAATTATCCTGAATTCGTAGCCAAACAGGTTTATACAATGTCTTCAACTATTTTCTTCATCACATATAGTTGAGGAGAATTAGGATCTTGATTTCTTAATTCGTAGAATAATATTTACTTGATTTGGTTGAAATTTGATTATTGTATTGAATGGACCTTCATAAGGTATTTATCAACGTTCCTTGGTGGTATCTTGCATTCTATACGATGATCAGCCCGTTTCTAACCCAGAGGACCAAAAGCAAGTTTATCTTCGTAGGGCCTACGAAATCTGCCGAGACCCTTTTCAGGTCAGTAAAGAAAGAGTTTGTTTTATGTATTAATTGTTTTTCCTGAGTTGGGTATGATGATCTACCAATGCAGATACATTTCTCCCGAACAAGTTCCAATCGAGTATGGTGGCTTGAGCGTTGACTATTGTGATTGCAACCCAGATTTCGATGCTTCTGATCAAGCAACGGAAGTCTCAATAAAACCTTCAACTAAGCAAACTGTTGAAATTATAATTTATGAGGTGTGATAGAGAGACGTGTTTTGTTTCTGTATTTCATGCTTTATGCTCTTTGTATGCAAGCCTTTCTTTACTTTCTATCTATGCGTTTGTGT
The DNA here is from genome assembly GCF_002738365.1 of Cucurbita moschata. NCBI lineage: Eukaryota > Viridiplantae > Streptophyta > Magnoliopsida > Cucurbitales > Cucurbitaceae > Cucurbita > Cucurbita moschata. The sequence goes on from NW_019268518.1 coordinate 7,686,838, forward strand.
AATATTCAGTAAAGTACCAAAATATTCTGTGTGTGATTGAGATAATCATTGCGTTGCAGAAGTGCATTATTGCTTGGGAGCTACGTGTTGTGGGATGGGAGGTGAGCTACAGTGCTGAATTTGTGCCTAATACCGAAGAAGCATACGCTGTGATAATACAAAAGGCAAGAAAAATGGCTGCAACTGATGAACCAGTAATCTCTCAAAGTTTCAAAGTCTCTGAACTGGGAAAACTGTTATTTACTATTGACAATCCAACCTCTAAGAAGAAGAAGCTCCTGTATAGGTTCAAGGTCAAGGTTTTAAGAGAGTGAAGCATTCTAGCCCCAATATCGGTGCCTGCGAGAAGGGAAAAAAGAAACAGGTAAGGCGCCTTACCTCCGTTGATTTTACCTTTGCATCTTTGAATATATTAGCGCAATCATTCAGTCTGTATCTTAGTGCTTGTTTGTTATGCCATCGCATATTATTTGCATAAATTCGAATTCGTCATTTGTTATTTGGTCATTTTATGTGTTTTATTTTACCTCATTTGTTTCTCACTTTTTTTTTTCTTTTTTTGGAGTTGTAAATCTTGTTGATGGTGTGTTGAGGTTTCATTTTGTCACTGTATTTCCTTAATTCCGTTTTGCTTGTCTGTCTCTCTCTATGAACAGTCTCTGTGAATTTCATAATTCGATCTGTTTAGACAGTCAACAACTCTAAACAGCTTTGTTCGTAATAAATGATAATAAAGGTTTGGATGGACTTCCCCCAGGTTGTGTACTAGTAACTGCGTATTTTGTATAACATGAGAAACAAGGGGGGACAGGACAGTGGATGGTCTTTGTTTGTCATGTCTCCGACCATATCATACTCACAACTTTAGCTGTGTACATCACTAAGTTTAGCTTTCTTGGGTATGATGAATCTTACAAAGCATACGAGATATGTATAGGGTGGTCATATTTATTGACCTGGATTTCCTTATGCCCATATAAATCAAGCTTAAAAATTCGCTGCTCCTCCTAGCTCCCATTGTTTCTCTCCATCTCCCTACAGCTTGTACGATCGTGCAGATTTCCTCGTACGTTGTTGGATAAGGGGGCGGTGGTCGTTTCTTTAATTAATGGAGGAGTTTTGAGTTCCCTCCTAGGAGCAGAGGTTTTGGTTGCTAGAACTCTAGCCTGTTTGAGGGCTTTTCTTAGCGTTCATTTTTTGAGGGTTGTTGAATCCTTGTCCCCCTCGTGAGTCTATTTTTTCTGGTTTCTGAAAAGTGAAATTTCCAAAAAAGAAAATTAAAGTTTTCATGTAGCAGGTTATCCTTGGAAGAACGAATATTGTTGATGGGGTTGTGAGAAATAGATATGGCTTCTGTGGTTGAAGGGACTTGAGGTTAGTAGTGTTTTAGACAAAGATGTTAAAGGGAGATGGATCAAGGAGTTGTTCCTCCCTTTGTGGTTCGTGAGAAGGATAGATTTTTGGGGTAAGTTGAGATGTGTTCTCTGTTGCGGGGCCTTTGGGGTGAGCACTAGCAGAACAGTAGAACCTTTAGTGGAGTTGCGAAGGGCCCATGGCTCAATGTTTGAAGGAGATCAATTTTGTCTGAACTTGTACACTTATCAAAATTACGTTGGTTCTTTATTTCAAAAAAACTAATTTGAAAATATATTCACATTTAATAAAACCTATTATTATTGGAAACGCTAAAAACTAAAACTAATAATAAAGGGATTACAACTGCAAGCCTAAAAAAGAAATAGAAGAATCTTAGTTGGTAAAACGGATTGTTTGTTAATTTTTTTTTAAAAAAATTACTTTCATATCACACTTCAATATGATTACTTGTAATTTACTTTTTAAGATAAAATGAATTAAAAGTAATGGTACCATTATCAAAGATGATGTCTGATACTCCAATGAATATCATCTTGTTATATTTATTTCACCACGTTACTAGCCATTATTTCATCAATGCGTATAAAAGTAATCCAACAGAAACAAAGGAAAAGAAATTCTTAATTAAAATATCAAAGCGATAATTAGCATAATTAAATATTGCTTCACATTCGAAGCATAATTTCAAATAATTAATTACTTAAATTATAATTATATAACAACAGAGAGCCTTTAGGTTTGGGTCTGAAGAGGAACAGGCATCTTCATCGTGAAGACCCAGAACCCTGACTGACAGCCATAGGCCCCAATCCCCTCAATTGTCTTCTCCCCCTCCTCACACCATGAAGTCCATCTTCCAAGCCCGATGTCTTCGATCCCCAACCTTCCGGTTTTACTTGCAAATCAGCCCGTCATCATGTTAGCCACCGCCGCTGCCGCCGCCTCTTTTTGGCTTCGTTCCAGTCGGAGCCGCTTTTTCATTCTCTTGCTTTGTTCCCCCCTCCTCGTTCCCATTTTCTGCGCTACTTTCCCCATCATCTGTGCCATAGAGCTCTGTATCCGCCTTGCTCGTCACAGGATAAGGATATGTCTTCGCGATTCCCCAGAAAGCGAACGGTTGCGGCGATGTGAGGAAGGCGGCTGCAGATCAGCGCTCCCGGAGAAGGTTGGCGATGATGGGGAGGAGGATATCGGCCTATTACAGAGGTACTTGGATGATCAGCTACTGCTTGTTCGATCTGTTTATGAATGTGGGGATTGTGCCGACGACTTAAGTGGGGATGCTCGATTTTGTGACATTGAAAATAGCAATTTGATTCCACTATTAGGCTGATACCAATTCACTTTTTTCTTTTTTCTTTTTATAGTTTCGTTTTGATTTTTCTGTTGTTAGTGTAAAATAATGTCATTAAATCATTGAAATTTTATGAATTTCTAACAAGTTTAGCGAGCTTACTATTCTATGCGTATGCGGAGTTGTTGCCTGTGCGGTTATTCGCAATGTCCAGGACTCGAATCGAGAATTGGTCGTTTTAGAAATCTGGCGATAAAAAAACAAGAGAAATTCAAGATGAATCCGAGAAAGCTTTTGTAGCAGACAAATTAGCAGGCTCGGAGAGCAATTGGAGAAAGGCAGGGCTAAAAATCCAGGTGTTCGAGTAGGATGTGTTTCTAATACATGACATTGGTGACACGATACACGTAATCTGACTTGTTTAGGAAAGGTAGTAGAATTAGGTTGCATGTTCGACCAAAACATTGAGCGACTTCATAAAAAATGCAGCCTCAAGTACATATCCTTGGGCGGAATAAGGGCATTTTGTGTGGGTGAATAGAATTGCCGAATAAAGCCATCTGAATGCTAGAGGCCATTGCCTTAAAATACACGGAATATATCTTGCTCTGCATCACGGCCAACTGCTGCACTCGCCAACATAGCTGGAGATGAAGAGTCCACACGTCCATTCCCAAAGCCATAGCAAATCCATCGCCGCTTCCAATGGAGTTTAGCTTTAGTACCATCTCCAAATATCTCAATTCGCATCTCCAAAGGTGAACAAACTACAGAGATGCATAAGTCGTCCTCTGCCCCGCGATATTGGCCTCCTTGTTACTGCTTCGTCACTTCCAACCATATACTATAAACTAATGACAAATAGAGCTACTTCTACCGTGATCTGTTAGGACGCTTATGAATAAAAGTACCATGGGTATGGATCCTACCCTAGATGTGTGAAACACTTGACACTTGATTAAACAGACACTTGACACTTGATTAAAAAAACACTTGACACTTGATTAGTTGCTTAACTAATGATTCACTAATGAATATTGAGATTTATACCTTCATACCTAGTCATATCCCCCTACATAAGGTTATATACTGTGAGCCGTTCTTGTTTCTCTCTTGCCTGCTTATATACTGTCTCTTTCAAAAATCTCTTTTTCGAAAATCTCTCTCTGCACTAATTTTCTAAAACCTTCTCTTAAAACGAGGCCATAGGCTCGACCATACATCGCTTGAACGAAAGCGAAACAAGAACGAAATGACTTAGCTCACTCGTCGTTGGAAAGTAGTTTAGGGTTTAAGATTTTAGGGTTTAGGGTTTAGGGTTTAGGGATTTTAGGGTTTAGGGTTTAGGGTTTAGGGTTTTTAGGGTTGAGGGTTTAGGGTTTAGGGTTGAGGGTTGAGGGTTGAGGGTTGAGGGTTTAGGGTTGAGGGATGAGGGTTGAGGGTTTAGGGTTGAGGGTTGAGGGTTCAGGGATGAGGGTTGAGGGTTTAGGGATTAGGGTTTAGGGTTTAGGGTTTAGGGTTTAGGGTTTAGGGTTTAGGGTTTAGGGTTTAGGGTTTAGGGTTTAGGGTTTAGGGTTTAGGGTTTTTAGGGTTTTTAGGGTTTTTAGGGTTTTTAGGGTTTAGGGTTTAGG
>NW_019268519.1:0-31141 GCF_002738365.1 Cucurbita moschata
CCTAAACCCTAAACCCTAAACCCTAAACCCTAAACCCTAAACCCTAAACCCTAAACCCTAAACCCTAAACCCTAAACCCTAAACCCTAAACCCTAAACCCTAAAACCCTAAAACCCTAAAACCCTAAAACCCTAAACCCTAAAACCCTAAACCCTAAAACCCAAACCCTAAAACCTAAACCCCAAACCCCTAACCCCAAACCACAAACCCCTAAACCCCAAACCCCTAAACCCCAAACCCCAAACCCCAAACCCCTAAACCCTATACCCCAAACCCCTAAACCCTAAACCCCAAACCCCTAAACCCTAATACCCTAAACCCCAAACCCCAAACCCCAAACCCCAAACCCCAAACCCCAAACCCCAAACCCCAAACCCCAAACCCTAATACCTTGAAACCCTAATACCCTAATACCCTAATACCCTAATACCTTGAAACCCTAATACCCTAATACCCTAAAACCATAATACCCTAAAACCCTAATACCCTAAAACCCTATACCCTAATACCCTATACCCTAAACCCTAATACCCTATACCCTAAAACCCTAAAACCCATACCCTAAAACCTAAAACCCTAAACCCTAAACCCTAAAACCCTAAACCCCTAAACCCTAAACCCCTAAACCCCTAAACCCCTAAAACCCTAAACCCCTAAAACCCTAAACCCCTAAACCCTAAAACCCTAAACCCCTAAACCCCTAAAACCCTAAACCCCTAAAACCCTAAACTCCTAAACCCCGAAACCCCTAAACCCCGAAACCCCTAAACCCCGAAACCCCTATACCCCTAAACCCCTATACCCCTAAAACCCCTAAAACCCCTAAACCCCTAAAACCCCCAAACCCCTAAGCCCTAAAACCCTAAACCCTAAACCCTAAACCTCAAACATCAAAGACATCTTAGACCTCATCTTATACATCTCAATATCTTAGACATATAAAAATTATAAATGTAAAATAAATACATAGGAAGTTGGGAAATGGAATCAGTTGGCTAGTTACCGATAATCATGGGATTTGACCCGAATTCTGAACAAACCTTTGATGGTCGTTTGTGGTTTGTACTTTCCCTGTTTCTGGATGCTAATTGTTTCACGAAAGATGGCATTCCTCGGACCCGCCTTGCTTGTAGAGTGAAGACCAAATAGGGAGAGATAAAGAGGTCATCCCGATATTAGTCCTCCTCCGCCGGCCTCTAACCCTAATAGTGCCATTCTCTTTTAAGGGAAAAAAAGGAGAAAGATCTTCTCTCCGGAAAACCCTAACCGGCTAACCGTAGATTCCTTCTTTTCTTTTGTTTTTAATCGGAAACTTCAGAGTCAGAGAGGGGCAGGCGTAGATGGGCAAGAAGGAAAGAGCCAAGGAACGAAGGGAAAAGAGAATGCAAGAAATATCCCTTCTCAGGACCATTCCTTACTCCGATCACCAGAGGTCTGGATTAGCATCTACCATTTTTCTTCTTTCTTCACAACTGAACCATAATTTATGCTTATAAGTATTACTGACGCTGAAGTACAATCGACTACCTTCATTCCTTTCCTTATATTATACACAACTACATTCAATCTTTTCTGGTTTTCTTCTTTCTTCTTTCATTGCTTTCGTTAGTCAAACCTTCAGTTGACCTTACACGTAATCGAAACAAGGTGCTTTGTTGTTGGGACATTATAAATTTCCTACAAATTGTTTCATTACTAGACGATGTTGTACTTGTATGACTTTTCATCTGTCCCATTGTTTCCTTTATTTGCATGTTGGATTTCTTTTTTTTTTTTTTCTGGAGAATAACCGACGCTCACATTTTATATTTCCTCGACTTTTTATAGATGGTGGTCTACAGAAACCATTGCTGTGGTTACTGGTGGTAATAGAGGAATTGGATTTGAGATTTCAAGACAACTTGCAATGCATGGAATGACCGTCATCTTGACTTCAAGAGACGTTTCTGTTGGCCTTGAAGCAGCTAAGGTCTTACAGGAGGGTGGCTTGAATGTTGCCTTTCATCAACTGGATGTCTTGGATGCTTTATCCATCAAACAGTTTGCTGATTGGCTGCTACAAAACTATGGTGGTTTGGATATTCTGGCAAGTTAATCTTACTCGGAACTTTTCTTTACATTAGTTTTCTGAAAAGGCTAGAAAGAAAGCACTTATATTTTGCTAAGTGTGGTCCAACTCTCATAAGCATCGTGTAGAATACTAACTAAATATTGACTTCAGAGGAAATAGTGCTTGAAATATCTAAAAACTTGAGAACTACTGTTGCAGTAGATTTAGATGACATAACTTCCAAATGCCCCATCTACGTGCAATTATGTTTGCAGATAAATAATGCTGGAGTCAATTTCAATCTTGGGTCTAGTAATTCGGTAGAGTTTGCTCAGATGGTTATTGCAACTAACTATTATGGCACCAAAAATATGACTCAAGCAATGATCCCCTTGATGAAACCTTCGTCTGCTGGTGCTCGCATTGTTAATGTCAGCTCAAGATTGGGCAAGCTGAATGGCAGGCGGAATGTAAGTTGAAGTTCAACTTCCTTTATAAATTTGTTTATAAAAAAAATAAAGAAAGGGGACTCGAGGCGCTGATGGAATTATGCATTCAAATTATATATATTCTCCTTTATATGGACTGATGAGAGGAGGGCCGGGGGTTAGAGATGTTTATTTTCTAATACTATTTCGAGTAGTGTTTACTTGTGGGGGTGTTGGTGCTAGTGCATTCTGAATTATAGGTTTAAGTATTTTTATCTTGCTAATTTCGCTCCTTTACCTCCGTAATATTTTGTGGTTTCATTACAGAGAGTGGAAAATGTAGCATTTAGAGGACTACTAAGCAATTTGGATACACTCACAGAAGAAGCAATTGATAGGATGTTGTCTACTTTTTTGCAACAAGTAGAAGATGGAAGTTGGGAAACTGGCGGGTGGCCTCAGTTGTCAACTGACTACTCCATGTCAAAGCTTGCAGTCAATGCATACACCAGGTTAATGGCAAAAAAATTCACTGACCAACCTGAGGGTCATAAAATTTATGTGAACTGCTACTGTCCTGGTTGGGTGAAAACTGCTATGACAGGATTTGCTGGGAATGTTTCTGCTGAGGTAGGGGCTGACACTGGTGTATGGCTTGCCTTACTTCCAGATCAGGCAGTGGCAGTGGCAGGTAAATTTTTTGCAGAGCGACGGGAGATAAGCTTCTGAGAGAATTAGTCTGAAGATGAAAACAGGGTTGAAGATCAAATTACGCAGCAAGCAATCCAAGAATTTGTGAAATCGATTGTGCTTTGGGAGCCAGAAACTGTGTCGCGGAAGTGGAGACGGATAAGTTATAAACAACCTTAGATTTTGATTATAGGAAGAGACTTGTCAAGCGCTTCCATTATCGATTCTCATTCCTCAATTGGTATGCTGTTAATTTTAGCTTTAATTTCTCACGAGAAAAAGTGGGGTTGGAGCAAGAGATACGGTTGGCTAGGAACTTCATTTCAAATCATGTAGAATGAGTTCTAGTTGCTTAAATTAATTGCAATGGTATCAAAGAATGCTATGAGATTACTTGATACTTCTGCAGCGATCTCTTGTTTGGGATATGTTTTCTTACACAAGGTAAAAATTCATCAAAGCAGGTACAAGTGTATAACTGATTGACCCTAGCCCTTATATTTGCAACAATAATAGGGGTGGGCTTGTTTATTAGGCGTCCATGGTTTAATTTAGGTAGATTGATGTATTTCTTCTCTATGGAGTTTTGGGACTATGCTTTAGAAGGAACTTAGATTGATGTATTACTATATTGAAATGGAAGTGCCAAAATAACTCTCGAACATACCTTTAAGTTGTATCTCATCGATAATATCAAATCATAATCCACATAACTGAAGTGTTGCAATCAAACCATAAGAACTGTTTATGAAGTTTTATCAAACCATAGGACAAAATTATAATGAACTAAATTCTAACTTTCTTTAAACCATGTAGGCGAAATTTACAATTTAACAAAAAAAGAATTACCAGGGTTTCAGGTCACCCACAGGACCTGCAGTCCAATTTAGAATCTTCTCACCGGACTTAAGGTAGACACTCCTGTCATGAGGCAACTTTCGGGCAAGTCCGTTCAGAACCTGGTGAAAAGCATCTCCAGGTTGAGCAGGCTGGGGAAATAACATTGCCTGTTTCATGGAAGGATTTGCTAATAGTCTCTGCTTTCTTAATATCATTTCAAGTGGGATGGAAGTTAATATTGTGTCCAAGTTAGCAACATCTTTCTCATCTACAAACATCCCAATTTCTTCCCAAGGAATTGCATCGGCAAAGGGCAGAACAATGTCATCTGCTATGATAACAGGGATGCAACCAAATATTACAGCCTCAACCAATCTAGGGCTCCAAGGAGCCCATCCAAGCGGACAGAGACAAAACACAGCTCGCTGCATGTCCTCATAGTATGTAGTTGGATGCTCTGTTGAAACATCAAAAAGAGGATTATCCTTGAAGTTCTCCCATACTGCTGCTCTTGCACCTCTGTTCAAATAAAGTTGAGAATCGGATTAGTAAAAAAATAATAGAAATATGCCAAGAACCTGCTTCTATTTCATCCAAGTAAAAGTGATACTATTTGAGAAATTTTTCGTACATGCATTTTGAAGTAAGCTTCCTAGAAATACCTTGCGTAATAACCACCTTCTGGATCATTTCCCACATCATAGAATAGTCCACGGAAGTAAACAAAGATGGACCTAGGAGTTTTTTCAGGAATGAGGTGGGAGTGCATTTTCTGAGGAGGAGCGTATGGAGGAATTGTAATTGATCCCTCCTTCAAGCAAACATGATTTCGTTGTCCAAAAGTCTGAACCAAGGTAGCACGTTGTAGCAAAGGAAGAATTCCTCTTTCAATTGCCTTCTCTTCCTGCAAGAGTCTTAAATTTCAAACAAAACAAAACAAAACAAAACAAACACCAAAGACAATTCAATGGGAAACAGTACATAGCAAAGGTGGAAAAGAAGAAAAAGAGGAAAGAAATGTAAATTTTGATAAACATTTGGATCTTAAGGACCCATACAAGCAGGAAAGCTGCTTCAAAGGTAAATGTGAACAATTATGGCTTACTTGATAGTGGAAGCAAGCTCCAAAATCATGGGGTACAACAAAAAAGTGATCAGCCCCTTCAGTCCGGTTCCAGTAAGGCCAGTTTGAAGAAATAAGTTGTATTGCACTTCTCATCATTCGAGGGGACTTAAATGGCAAAGGGAGACCATTTGGAGTCAGATCGCAAGTTGTATAAACTGGAGTATAAAACCAGTCAGCTTCTTCAGGATTAAGGGTTCGAACAGGACTAGTTAAAAGGAAGCGATGCATGAAGATCTCAGCTGCGAACATATGATTAAGGCATCTAGGGTCTTTCTGGAGAATTTTCTTGTTGTATTTGCTAGGGAGCTCATAGACAAACACCTTCAACCTTCCCACAGGATTATCCTCCAAAACATCACCAGCACTGCCTACATTGGTATAACCAGAGTCACTTTAAAACTTTCAAAATAAATAGTTGAGTATAATTGATAATTGAAAATGTACATTGATGTTTTGAGATCTATGCAGCTAATAAGACCAACAGTCGAGTAATATTTATAATTTCCTCAGTTCTTATTAGCGACATAATAGTGAGTTGTTTAGTTTTCTTATCAGTTATATTCGGTTGTATATTTGTCAGTGTTGATTATTTTCAATTATACTCAAGGTAACAACGTTAGTTGAGTTGTTAGTTGATAAGAAACCTGAGTGTGTTGCAAAGAGAAAAGGGCAACAACCTAAGGGTGAGGAAAAAGATTACCCCTCCCAAGAAACTATGGAGAAGTTGATAAGAAACCAAGTACATAAGAATTTCCAATCAAGAAAATCAAAGAAATGGAGAAGTTACAAAAAAAATTGTTGTTGCTATGGTACCACCTAGAGACTAAAAACTGTACATTACTATAAGGTAAAAAGATACCTTAGAAGACTTATCTTCACAAAGTCTGACTTCTTTCCAGCCAACCCCCCACAAAGCCCAAAGAGTCATGTTCTTATTTAACCTCATGCAGTAGAGGGCAAATGGACACCCCAAGAGTGTTGCACACAAAGTCCCAACCTTCTCAGCGAAACTGCAATGAATGAAAAACGTGAACCATGCACTCCTCTTCACTACGGCAAAAACTACACACCGAGGGGAAATGGCTCAGCCTTTGCAATCCCTCTGAAATTTTCCATGAGTATCCAAACTTCTGTTAGCTAACGATCAAAGGGGTTTAAGAACTTTGAATTTCCACATAGAAGAAATTAAGGGGGCTCTAACCGCAGTAGCTTGTCCTCATCCAAGCCCAACTACTCCACGTCAATTTTGGTAACCAACCCAATCCAGCTTTGTAACTCCCTCTCAAAGAGGTCTCTACAAAGGCCCAAATCCCATCCTTTTTAATTTTTATCCCAGCAAATATTAATGAGGAAAGTGTTGATTGATCACTTCATTAAACTCTCTTTACGATCATTTCTCTAAGTTCCTTACTAGTTTTTTAGCTTAACAGCATTGGTTTCTTCACAAAATTCACTAGTTGTGAATCCTGAACATCAGACTTCTCTGTAATCAAATTGACTGAATGTCAATTATCTAGTTTGGAAGTACAAATATTGACAGCGATCAAAGATTGTGATCTAGAGAAGTATATTGATGGAAGTGGTAAATAACCGTTCCTACCCTACTAGAGACAACATGATGCAATTCCTATGCTTGAGATAAACCTGTCTTTCTTACTTGGAAGAAGCAAGATAAATTTTTTTTCTTGGTTGCTGGGTTTGATGAGTGAGCAAAGTCTCTTGCAAACAGTTGAATATAAACCAGAAAGAGAAATTTGGTATTTCCATGAGGCAACTAATCCTACGTCTACGTCTAACACAGCCAAGATTATGCTATTAAAATGACAACTCCAAAATCCTACTAATGGAAGTATGTCAATTAAAAGACATTTGCAAAAAAATTAAGAATCGAGTGGATATATAGAATGTAATCGGGCATAGGATTTCAATTCAAGGACTAGCATTCATCCCATCTTAGTATGTAATTCCATTGATTCCATTGTTTCTGCAGTCTCAGCTAAAACCAAACCTAAACCTTTGCAAGAACGCCCCAAGCCCAAGATTTGAAATCCAACTTCAACACACAACCTTACATTTTCGTGCATCCCTTGCAACCTTGCCACGTTACCTTACTTGTCTCAAACAATTTGTGAGAGGGAAGACTTCCCTAAGAGACCTACACAGAACCTTTGAGCATATTTTGTTCTCACTCACATTTTCCTAAGAAAAGTTCTAGAACATCAACCAAACATAGGACTGTTCTAAGCAAAACAGGTTTAAATTTGTAGTTCCTATGATTGAGCTACCAAAAGTGGTTACTATCAATTTTCTAACCCTTTCTTCACCATAATTATATATCCTTGGAATTTCTCTTATTTGGTTGTGGTCTCGGTTCACTCATTTATTCTTTTATTCTGCCTCTACTATCATATCACATTTATGCTCCCAATGACATAAGACAACAAAATTGAAAAAAATACAACCTTGGATTCAAATGATACGTTACCTTCAAGAACAAGCAAATAATGTTAGTACTAAGAATAAATCCTCTAATGGACAATCAAACTCTTTAAACCAATAATTGTCTTCAATGCCAACTTTCTGGTAAATTTATACGTATCGTCAATAATTGTCATTTCCCCTCTGGTCAATTCTTTAAAATTCAAATTTATCAACAACCATCTTATGAACATGGTCTTCTGCTCCTATGAGTGCTTTGATGGCTACAACAAGTCCTATTATTGAAAATGGCTAGTATCTAACTCTGGTGCGACCAATCATGTTACTGATGATTTCAAGAATCGTATTGGGACAAGTTATTCTGAAGGGCAGCAAATCTATATTGGGAATGGAGCAGGTCTGAACATTCTTCATGCTGGATATTCCTTCTTTTTCCCTTCTTCTTCTTCGGTTGTTGATTCTTCTACTCGTAATTGTACATTTCTTTTTTACAAGAATGAGACTTTTCCTTGATGTAATGAAAAGGGATTGGGTCTCAAAAAGTACAAACTCCACAAAAGAGAAAAAAAAATGCCAAAACATAAATCTTAAATGTTTAGAGAGAGAACGCTAGGAGGAGGCCTTGAGTCGAATTGTTGAAACAATCAAGCCAAGGAAGGCACTTGTTGTGGAAGGTCCTTTCGTTTCTTTTATACCATAGTTCAGAAAGAAGGGCTTCTACAGTCTTGGACCAAGAAAATCCTGGATTTAAGGGCCAAGAAGGGCCAATTAGCAAAGGGAGAATGTTGTCCTTGAACAACATGGAGAGGGCCCACGATAGGTTAAGAGCCAAGAATAACTTATACCAATATTGCCTGGAGTAAACGCAATAAAAGAAGGTATGCTGAAGAGAATCCACATCTGAAAGACATAGAGAACAAACTGGTGGAGAAATATAGTGCTAGGGGAGCTTCTTTCGGGACCTCATAACAATTCAACGAGCTATTGATCATATTCCAAATAAGGATATTTACTCTCTTAGGGCTTTGGGATTTCCATGGAGCTGATATATATACATCTTTATACATAAAGGAAGAGGAAGAAAAAGGCTCGATCAACCAATGCCGATAAACAAGAGAATGGTCAACACATACTGGTGAGACACAACCCAAAAGCATTTGCAAAATCCAATAGTCTCTTCTTCCTTGAGCACCCGACAGAAGAAACAAAATACCCCGAGTGAGTGAGTACATCCCAACGGTCAAAAACAGAACCATTGGGGGAAGATGAAATCAGAAACAGCCATGGGAAGCATGACTTTAAGGGAGAGTTGCTGAGCCAAGGATTTTGCCAAAAAAATAAAATAAAATCTTCTGTCATTCCCCAATTTGAAAGTAACCAAAGAATCCACCTGCTTCCAGATCTTTAAGATATTAATCCAGGGGCTATGAAGACTCAACAAAAACCTTCCAGAAGTGGGCCATCAACGTGGGCTGGACAAAAATAATCTGGTTCATGAATGAATCTCCAACCCCATTTAGAAATTAGGGGCAGATGTTTATATTTCAACCCTCCAATGCGGAGACTTCCTTCTAATTGAGCTTTAATGGCTAAATTCCATCTTACAAGGTGATTAATCTTAACCCCATAGTTTCCTTCCCAAAAGACTTTAGACTTGGGAGGCATTAAAAACATTGACATATGAGAAAGAGGAAAACATGATAGCACCTAGTTACAAAGAGTCAATCTCCCTCCACTTGATAAATTGAATCTCGTCCAACGATCAAGTATGTTTTGGATCCTTTCAATCACAGGCTACCAAAAAGAATTCTTATCGTGACCACGAAGGGAAGACCAAAATACAAAAAGGGCAAGGATTCCACTTTGCAATTCAACAGAGAGGCCACTTGGAGAAACTTAGAATCATCCACATTAACTCCACATAAACCATATTTTTCCCACTTTCAGATCGGAACACCATTTATGTTAAGCATGTCGCCATCATACTTATAGAACGGACCAGTGAATATGGCGTATGCCTTGACAAATTAGCAGAAAATTACGAAGAGATAGAGGCTTGGATATCAAGGACATTTTGCGCCAAAGTTAGCAGGCCATCAGGTGAAATTCTCGCATTTTCTTGATTGTCTACTCAAATATATGGAGCTGTTCCCATCCTTACCACTCTTAACTCCGCAACGAAGATTTAATCAAGATCAAGAACTTGTGCATAACTGTGCAAATCTATCCTTTTAAACAAGGATCTCTGAATATCTAACCAGAGAAGGACAAGAACAAGTCAAAATACCCAGAAACATATAAATCGGGGATAAAACAAGCGAAATAGGTGTCAATCATATCGCGGAGAAATTGGCTGATCGTGTAATAGCAGATTAACGAATCAAAGCTTAATACCGCAAAAACACAAGAATAAACCACAAGAGAAAGAATCAGAACCGAAGATCAGATAGAAAAACAAAAGAAATGAAGAAAAGAAACAGAATCTAACAAACCCATGTACAAATTTAGTAAAGGAGCAAAGCCACAAAATCCTACCCGAAATTCGTTCGGTATGTTGACTCCTTCCCCGCACGACTGCATCAGTTGTGGTCAAGAAAGCAGCAAAGAGAGGAACGAAGATGGCCCAGACCAGACTATTCATTTTCGCAGAGAGACACAGTATAGTCTAGAAGGCGAACATGGATAAATGGAGACTAAAGTAACAATTCTAGTAGAAGGGTGTATTCGCTTAGGAAGAGACGGCTTGCATTGAGAAAAATATGAATTCTAATTTTTTATTTCTTTTCTTTTCTGCAAAATAAAAAAAATTTTAAAAAAATCATTTTTTACTCGTTTTTTGTTTATGCACAAAAAAAAAAAAAAAAAATAAATAAATAATAAGAAGAAGGAAAATTCCAGTTGGGATTTAAACAAGAAATCCTGGCATACAAATAGGAAAATGTATGAACTTGGGTCGATTTTGTTTTAAATAATCCCAACTAACTTGCTTTTATTTCTTTAATCTAAATCGCATACAAATATGGACATACTACATATCTTGTTCATAACATAAGAAATATATATATGGATTTTCAAACCAAAACTTTGAAGCCTAAAGCCTTCATATAAGTAAACCATACGATAGATCAAACATAATCAAAGGGAAAGCAGAAATTGAAGAGCATGTGTTTGCGCGGGAGTTGAAGTGAGACGTTGTTTTTGGTGGTCAAGATCTAGTCTGAAATGAATGTCCGATGATCCAGCCTGTTCAGACGCTGTTAAACGTGGGGTGGTGGTGGAGTTTGTGGGAGGGGCTAAGTTTGTTGACCATTGTGGTGAATTGTTTGTTGACCATGTGAGTGGCATGAGGTCTTGTGGTGAATTGTTAGGTTAGTGAAAAGAATTGGAAAGGGACCAGCTGTTGAGGTTGTGGGTAGGGAGTGTTTGAGGGTGAGGGAATTAAATTAGTCTGTGACAAAGTACAAAAGGATCAGCCTTTTCAGTGAGGTCGGACTGGAGCAAGTGCAGCTGCTTGGCTAAAGGCAAAAATACTGACTTCGCTGAACCCTCTCCTCTCCTCTCTCTGCTCTCTACTTTCTCAAAAGTCTTTCTTTTCTTTTCTTTTTGGCTTAAAATTCCAACTCCATTGATTCAAATTACCAAGATGGCCCTTCCCTTCTCAGCACTAAGCAGATGGAGATGGAGATGGCTCCGGCTGTCGGCTGAGGGCATGCCGAATTAAGAGTTTGAATTAGTGATTAAATAAGAACTGGTGGTCTCAACTGGATTCCAAACATGCATTAACTAAACAGCTACAGATAGGGTTAGGCTTAGTAGATAATACAAACAAAACAACCACCTCCCTGCACTGCACTGCACAGCAAAACACAGCAGGCACCCCTGCCCTGCCCTGCCCTGCCCATATTTTATATTTACATCCGCTGTGCCAGAGCCACCTAGTTAGTTACGCAAACGCCGTTGCAGGAGTTGCTGAGTTTCTGTGGGTGTGGTTAGTTGTGGGACGTGAGGGGAGGGCATTTTCGGTCATTTTGTAAAGGGTTGCCTTTATAGGGTGCACCAGCAGCTTCCTTCCCTCCCATACCCCTTCCTATTGTTTTCTTTCTCTCTGTGGCCTCTTACCGCCTGAGTTCTGTTGAGTTGAGATTTGAGACCCTTGGACCAAGCAAAAGAAGTGTGCAAAAGAAGTGTGCAAAAAGTGCACAAACAGGTTGCATTGTTTGTAGTTGTGTTCCAACCACAATCACATACACATACACACAAACACATACATATCCAATTCCGCTAATGGATCCAGAAGCCCTCTCGGCCACTTTGTTCAAATGGGATCCTCGAGGAATGGTGGGGGGAGGCGGCGGCGCATCCCTCCCAGCACCACTGCCGCCCTACTCGCTGCGGCCCAGGGAATTGGGACTGGGAGGCCTGGAGGAGTTGTTCCAGGCTTACGGGATCAGGTACTACACCGCCGCTAAAATTGCGGAACTGGGATTCACCGTCAGCACCCTCCTGGACATGAAAGACGAAGAGTTGGAGGATATGATAAACAGCCTCTCTCATATTTTCCGGTGGGAGCTTCTGGTAGGTGAGAGATACGGAATTAAGGCTGCTGTAAGAGCCGAGCGCAGACGTGTAGATGACGAGATGGATTCCTCCAGGCGCCGGCACCTCTTCTCCAATGACACCCATAACAACGTGGTCCTGGATGCCCTTTCCCAGGAAGGTCAGATACCTCTATTTTTCTTTCCCTTACTTTTCCTGCTCATACATTTATTTGTGTAAATAGTCAAATATTGGTGTTTTATACATGGAAGCAGTGAGGGTTGTGATAGTAAGTAGAGAATAAGGTATGACGAGGCGTGGTTATAATAACATTACAGGGCTATCGGAAGAGCCGGTGCAGCAGGAAAAAGAGGTGGTGGGGAGCGGAGGAGGAGGAACTTGGGAGGCAGTTGCAGCGGGTGAGATGAGGAAGAAGCAGCGGAAGAGAAACGGATCAAAGAAGAAGCAGGTGATGGTGATGGAGGAGGATCATCACGATGAAACTGAGGAGGGAGGTGGGGAGGAGGAGGATAATATGGAAGTCAGCGAGAGACAGCGGGAGCATCCATTCATCGTAACCGAGCCAGGGGAGGTTGCACGGGGGAAAAAGAACGGCCTTGACTATCTCTTCCACCTATATGAGCAGTGTCGTGAGTTTTTGATCCAAGTCCAGAACATTGCCAAGGAACGAGGAGAAAAATGTCCCACTAAGGTATTCTTTCTCTCTCTCTTTACTTCTTCAAATTCCACCACCAAAAATTAACCTAACTTAACTACCCTCCTCTATCCGCTGTTCAAAACATGATGATCACTCTAAATATCATATAATTTAGAAAATAAAATTTTGGACAATGGAGGTATGAAGGAAACTAAAGGAGAGGGTCCGTAGGGCCTAAATGAAAAGTAGAAAGCGTGACAAGTGAAGCGCAGTGAAGGGAGAGGTGGGTGCGTTGTCCGTGTCAAATTAACTTTTTGTGATGATTTCGTACTGTATGAGACTGAGAGGGGCGGGCAGTCAAAGATGGCGATAGAATAGAGGTTAAAGGATAAGTATAGAGATAAAAGGAAATAATAATAATAATAATAATTTGTTTTGAAAATCTTCCACTTTATATATATATGTAATGCAAGTGGCATGTATGCGACCCAGCAGGTGACAAACCAGGTGTTTAGATATGCGAAGAAGGTGGGAGCAAGTTACATAAACAAGCCAAAAATGAGACACTACGTGCACTGCTATGCGTTGCATTGTCTGGACGAGGAAGCGTCCAACGCGTTGAGGAGGGTTTTCAAAGAGAGGGGTGAAAATGTGGGAGCTTGGCGACAGGCATGCTATAAGCCTTTGGTAGCCACAGCAGCTTCCCAAGGTTGGGACATCGATGCCATTTTCAACGCACATCCACGCCTCGCCATCTGGTATGTGCCCACTAAACTCCGCCAACTCTGCCACGCCGAGCGCAACAGTGCCAAAGCCTCCACCTCCGCCGCCGTAAATCACTTGCCATTTTAACTTCATACTCTCTTATCGCTGTCTTCAGCTTCTATCATCCGCTAGGAAGCAAAAGTAGGAGGACATTATTGTTGGATATGAAATGGATGCTACCTTTTCTTTCCATATCAAATTATAATATAATAATGTGTAGACCCCACCCCCGCCTCCATAAAATTAAACTTTAATTTTGTCTCTCCTCGTGTGTGGCTAACAACATGGGATGAAAATGCCAAAACCATACAGCGAACCATATTCAAAATAGTGCTCAAAGTGAAAATGGGCCTAAGCCTACCTTAAAATGGTTCATTGTGTTAGCGAGAGGAGTTTGAAACAATAAATACATATGTTAATAAAGTGAGTCTAGTACATAAAAATTAAATTGAACTTGTCTTATAAAAAATGGTTCGCTGTTAAAAGATATAAATGTTCATCTTTAACATGAAGTCTGCAATTTAGAATATTCACAATAGCATATTCAAATCTTCTCAATTTTCTGATTGTGTGTGAACATTTTTATAATTAATTCCAATTTAAGCCACCAAATAAAAAAAGTAAACTTCATTTCTTTTGTGTGTAAAGAACATGAAATGATATATCCAACAAAACTCACAAAATAGTGTCAGCTATATATATTATATGTTTCATGAAACCAGATCTCGAACAAAAGTCATAAAATAGGACCAACTATATATATTATATGTTTTTGTAAATAACGTCATTTCAATCTATTGTTGTTGTCTGGACCAAAATGGAGATAAAAATTTTAAAAAAAATTATTTGTTTATTATTAATAATATTATTTAAGTTAAAAAAAATTGTGACTTTTTTTTAATTGTTTTTTTTTAAAGCTAGCACGTATTTTTTTTTTAAATAATATCATGTAAACAAATAAGTTTGAGTAGTTTTTTTTAATAAAAATAGGTTAAATTAAAAATTTAGTGTAACAGGAATTACTATTTACACCAATTAGATTTTTATTAAAATTAAAGTTTTACTAATATAAAACTAGATAAAAGTACAACAAAAGAAAACACATACTTACAATAAAGCTATGAACAATACAAAACTATGCATAAACATTTCAAAATAAGAAATAAGTAAATAACACGAGTAAATTCAGATCTAGGTAGCATCTCTAAAATCTCTTATTCATCCATACTACTATTTGGATCAAATTACATCTTGTCTATCTAAAAATAAAAACAATTTTGTTGAATAATTAATTTACTTAAGTAGGTAAGTAACCCTTTAAGTTTTATAATTAACCTTTCCTCTTAAAATTTTTGATATAGTTTGGAGTCTCGATCCAACCGATCTCTCATTTCACAAGCTTAGTTTATAATTCCCAATGAAACTATTCATGAAATTTGGTTCCGAACTTAACACTTGGTGCGTCGGTCAAGGGTTTTGAAGGGTTTAGTAGACTCGTTTATCATGAATTTTATATTCGCATGTAAGACTCGCTCTCGATCTAATACGATCCATCTACTAAATACTCTAACATACTTGATAAAAAATACTCGTGTTGGCAGCTTAGTACTCAGTACATCTTCAATTTAATTTTGAATGGATTTTATTACTGTAATTACTCTCGACTTTCCTTGGTCAAACTCCCTGCTAAAACCGTCTCAATATCCTTGTAACGCTCCCAGTTCCTCAGCCAAAGCTTCCACCATTGCATGAGCAAGTCTCCCTTTCACGTGGTTTTCCCTTCTTTTCCCCATTGCATGAGCAAGCCTCCCTTCCACGTGGGTTTCCCTCCTTTTTTTCCCTATGACAGCAGCGCTTGCTATATATATATCTATATCCATCTATATATATATATATTTTTAATTATAATTAATTATTATTATTTTATCAAAAACATTACATTTAGTCCTCTAAACTTTGATTTGTATGTCTTTTTTGTCCACAGATTTTCAAAATGGCCAATAAATCTCATAAATTTAAACAATTCTCTAAATTATCAATTTAGTGTCAAATAAATCTTAAAAAATTTTAAAATTTTAAATGAATATCTCATAGATGAAGGCAAATTTGTTAATTAAAAAGTTCTGTAAGTTTAAAATTTAAGTAATAAAATAATAAAATAAAGGAAAAACCGTGGACGGCAGAAAAGGACGTTACAATTTAATATATATATTTGGGAACGAGTTACAAGTAAATATAAATTTTTTTGTTGACATTAAATTAAAATTATAAAATATTGAATGGCCTACCATATATTCACCCTCGACATTGACAGCAACATTTCCACTACTAACCAATAAAGCACTGCCAGAAGGGAAGAGGTAATTAACCTTCCACTTTTTGGATTGCAATAACTTCTGCACCAACATCACCCTCCCTATTTTTTAAATCACCCTATCATCCTACAATTATATATTTTTTAAGCGCCACACCTTAACTAGCCTTCTAAATGCAATCTTATCCAACTACAATTATATTTGAGTTTTATGCAATTCACTAACAACCCACCAAACTTTATTACTATTATTCTTATTATTCTCTAATTATTCTTATTATTCTCTAATTATGCAATTCTATACTCAAAATGGTTGTTGGATGCAAGACACGCTTTCGATAATGTAAAATTGTGTTTCCATATCGGACTTTTTATCCGTTTCATTTATTGCGAACAACTGAATTTTAAGTAACCGATACGATCTATGTAATACAACAAATGATCGGATGCAACATACGTTTTCGATAATAAAAGATTGTATTTTTATATCAAATTCTTTATCCGTTTCATTTATTACGAATGACCAAGTTTTAAATATCGACACTATCGGACAAATCGTATCTTTCAACTACACATATCTATTAAAATCATTAAATTATATTTAATAAAGTCGATGATTTTATTTGATTGGTTCTAAATAATTAAAGCCCATGTTCATATAAATTAGTGAAAGAGAAATCCCTTGAAAGTGTCATAAATCAAATGCATATTAAAAATAACAGCATCCAATTTTGACGAAGTAAAAGTAACTACTAATTTTTTACTCCTGGGGTTGATTCAAAATTAAAATCTGTAGAGGAAAAAATGTAATTAACACCCGCACTCCCGAATTTCAAAACAAGAACCAAAAGTTTCAAAAACCCGCCGTCCCTTCCTTTGCACATTCTCCTATAAAATCCACTGTTGCAGCGACTAGCCGGCACGATGCGATCATCCAATCCCAATCGTTTCAATCGTCTATTCACAACGGGTCTGGGCTTTGGGTCTCCGTCTCCCCTCCCTCTCTCCGTCTCTCATTAGCACCCTCCTTCCCATGGCGCAGGTTTCTCAGTTGCCTTGCGACGGCGATGGCATTTGCATGCGCTGCCAGGCCAAGCCTTCCGACTTGGAGACGATCACTTGCAAAACTTGCGTCGCCCCTTGGCACGTCGGCTGTCTCTCAAATCCCCCTCAAATCCTGGCATCTACCCTTCAATGGGACTGTCCCGACTGTTCCCCCCCACCCGAAGATGCTTCCCTGCCTCCACCCGCCAGCTGTCCACTTCCCGTTACGCCTTCCAATGACCTGGTTGCTGCGATTCGAGCCATTGAGGCCGATGCCTCCCTTACTGACCGCGAGAAGGCAAAGAAGCGCCAGGAGCTACTCAGTGGAAAGTCTCAGTCTGAGAAGGACGATCATGACGCCAACGAAAAAAGAGGGGACGATGTTTTGGATTTGTTCGACGAGAGATTGAAGTGCTCCTTTTGCATGCAGTTACCAGAAAGGCCCGTCACTGTAAGTTCCCCATCGCTTCTTTCTTTGCTTTCCTTAACATGCCGGGCCACCTGCTCCTTTTTTCTTGCCCTTGCTTTGCTTGCAACAATCTTTCACCGTGTTTTAAACTGTTCGTTATCTTCCAACTTATTGATTTTTTTTTTTTGTTCCGATTCACTTACTATAACTAATAAATGTTTTGGCTGTAATCTGTATAATTCATTTTTACAGTCTCACTTCAACTCGTCTTCTGTACAATAGTATAGACGAAATGAAATACGGCTGTTTATTGCCTATTGACGTTCATTTATTTTTCTGTCTTGAGAATTTCAGTGTATAAAATGTGGTTTCCCTATCATTTGTATTAATCGAAGTAAATTCTTAGTTTCAAAGGCCAGAGACTTATATTTAAGCAAATAGTATTCGTAATCAATTGCAATTTATGGTTTTTAACCTGGTCAGATAGCGTATGATTATGTCAATTAATGTCCATAGGCGTTTTAGGTTGTTATTAGAATTATCATTAATATTAAAATTCAGAAGCTTAATACGAGGTAGAAACGTATACTCTTGTATCATATAAAAAAATTATATCGTTGTTGTATAACACCCTCAAACCTTCATCAATAAGCTTGGCCATTGCGAACTCAAAAGAGAAAAAGAGGGGGCTTGGCCATCATGTGGAAACACAGTGCTGATGAATATAACTATGATTGTTTGTTATGGAAATGTGGATATAAAAGAACGGGTTGTCCTTGAAAGTTGTAAACATAGAATTATGCTATATGGTACTCGTTGTCTATCATGTTTTCTTAAAATTTTACTATTCTTTCCAAATACGTTTTGATGATGCTTACAAGTCCTAGACAGATCATTTGTTGATACCTGTATTGGATGTGCTCATCACAGATAATAATGAGAAGATCTTTCAAATTTTATGTTCTAATGATTACTGCTGAACAAATGTTGTAGAACTTATTGTCAATCTAAACATAGTTTGATTGGTTATGACATATCCCTAATCAAAAGGTTAGAGGTTTGAATCCCCGCCTTCACATGCTGTGGAACTGAAAAATGTTGTATGGTTTATAAAAAGATGTGTGGTTGGAAGATAGAACCTTCAACTTTAAGGGAAGGCAATTGATGTTTTGTCTTAATGAGCTATGCTCAATTTGAAATATAAATGTAATATTTTCTTTTTGAATATCTGTTTCAGATTATTTTATGGACTTTTTTTAGATATGCTTATCTTATTTTCAGTTTCTATAAATTTGCATCTTAGTGGTGGCCAAGTAGAGGCATGGCCGTACAAATAAAAATAATTTGATAACTAATAACCACACGGGTATTAAAAAATTATGGATGTCTGATTGATTGGTGCTGGGCCATCGGTCTTGATAGTACAACAAATATTATTTCATGAGTAAAATCCTCTTAATCAACTTTTGTTGTTTAATGTTTATTTCCTGATAAACCCTAGTTTGTCTGAAATGAGAAAATTTGTCTTAGAAGATTGTATCGCGAGTCATTATGCACCAGTCTTTTATTATGAGTTGCACTCAACACAATTATTAATTGTTGTTGGAGAAGATTATTGCATGCTTATCTTGGGATGAAATAATAGATTTTGCACTTGAATGTCAAGTGGTTATTATAAAAAGGGAAATAATATTATAGAGGTTTGTAGGCTGTAACTGTTATCTTCATTTTTTATATTAACTAAAGTTCCGTGTTTAGTTGTTTATTTATTATGGTGTCTCCAACTGTATATTGTGTGGATTTGGAAATGGGGATTCTTGTTGTTAAGTATTGTACAACTGTTATTTGTAGAGTTATTAATGCCATATTGACCGTGACAAATATAGTGGAGCTAATTAAAGATGATGGTGTGAGTGTTTTAATGTACGATTCCCTGTTCATGAATCAGGTATACTCAATGGATAAGTAGTCAGATCTTTTCTTGTAATCTTTTTGTTAGTCATAGTAGTATGTTAGTTGTTGTTTATAAGGCTCAAATAGATGTTTTACTAGAGTTTGGTCTTAATTCAAGATAGTTTTCATAGAATGTCATGTTTCACCATCAGACGCGCTTTTCTTTATTAGGAAACATGTTCATTGAACCATTGAATATTTCTTTCATTGTATGTTTGAAGTTATAATTTTCTGTGAATTTGTGCTTTTTTTTGTAAAATTTTGACCTTTTCAGCTGGCACTTTTTCAGTTTGGAATGTAATTGGAACCAATCTTTCATAAAATTTCTTATTTGCAATTATTGACTTAATTTTGTGGGGCGTGATTTTTAATCTGCTCATGTTATTTTGGTGTATATATTTGTTTATATATTCTATAATCGTATAATTCATTATTCAAGAACTTTAAGATATATAATTGACTTTTCAAATATCTTTATTTTGATCAATATTAACATCTTGGTGCCCGTCAAGTGCCAAACACTTGACGATTCCTATTGGCTTGTATATTTGAAATTTTAGTATTACTGTTGATTACTTTAAGCATCTCGTTCATGTGCCAAGAAAAGTTTGATAAATGGACTTTGTACTACATACTAATAAGACTGTGGCTGTATCATTATCCAGACTCCATGTGGCCACAATTTCTGCTTAAAATGTTTCCAGAAGTGGATTGGACAAGGAAAAAACACTTGTGCAAAGTGCCGCTGCGTGATTCCCTCCAAAATGGCTAGCCACCCCCGTATTAATTCCACACTTGTAGTGGCCATACGTATGGCTAAAATGTCAAAATCAATTATTTCTGGAGGATCTCAGAAGGTTTATCATGTTGTCCACAATCTAAATAGGCCAGATAAAGCCTATACCACTGACCGGGCACAAAAAAAAGGGAAAGCTAATGCTGCAAGTGGAAAAATATTTGTTACAATTCCATCTGATCATTTTGGTCCTATTCTTGCTGAAAATGATCCAGAGAGAAACCAGGGTGTTCTGGTTGGGGAATGCTGGGAGGATAGGTTAGAATGTCGTCAGTGGGGTGCTCACTTTCCACATGTTGCAGGCATAGCAGGGCAGTCAAATAACGGTGCACAATCAGTGGTACTTTCTGGTGGTTACCAAGATGATGAAGATCATGGGGAGTGGTTCCTCTACACTGGAAGGTTTTGGTTTCTATACTTTATGCAGTCTGTTCTTTACCTGTCCTTGTTAGTTATTATATCTTTATATGTTTTTTTCCCCTGTCCTGCAAACTTATAACAAGCCAGGTATTCTGGCGGCCTGCTTTTGATTTGAATAATCTTTTGATAAATTGTTTTGTACCATTCCCCATCTTGTCTCTTCCATTTTCCTTTTTGTTTTTAGCTTTTGAAGATTTTGAGCTGTTTGGTACAGGGTAAATTTGATGGTATATTTATTTACTTACCTGAACATTTTTTTATTTCTCTTTTATATTATTCGGTCACTATGCACAATAAACCATTGCATTTGATGATTCTGCCTGTAATTTAATTGCAGTGGAGGTCGAGACCTTAGTGGGAACAAGCGTACAAGCAAGGATCAGTCTTTTGACCAGAAATTTGAGAAATCAAACAAAGCGCTACAAGTTAGTTGCTTAAATGGTTATCCTGTTAGAGTTGTTAGGTAGGTGGCTGCAAATTAATGCTTGATGTTCATGATTTTGGGGTTTCTATTTCATTTGATGTGTTGTTGTGCGTCCATATATTTGTTTTGAACCTTGAGTTATACAAAATATATCTTTCTGAAGACAGTACCAAAACCTGGTTTACAGTGCCTTGGGTCTCTTCATTTTTCATTTTCTACATAAAAGTTAGGTGAGTTTATGACTTAATTCCAGAGTGGGCGAAGAATTATTGGATTTCTATTTACTTAGAACTGGAAAAGCTCTTGGTTTAAATTAGTCTCATTTATTTTATCTCCAGTGTATGACGTGAGTAAACTTCTGATTTTGAAACTAAAGAATGCAATTAAACTACTACTGTTTTGGTTGAACATGTTCAAATTGTTTTTCCATGTAAGGTAGAGATATGGGAAAGGCTGACAACTTTCACTATTTTATTTATCGCTTGTCAAAAGTGCATTGGTTTTTCATGCAAGAATTGAAGTTTCTTGGTGGACCTCTTTGGTTGTGTTGCATTACAATTGGTGAAATACCTTGGGAAACTAGTAGTACCCGTTGCTTCTTGATGTTGTATGTTCGGTTAGATCTTTATTCCATGTAGGGATGTGAAGTTTACTGACGTGGTATGTTAACCCTCTTGATAACAGATCTCACAAAGAAAAGCGTTCCTCATATGCTCCAGAAAAGGGGTTGCGGTATGATGGAATTTATAGGATTGAGAAGTGTTGGCGTAAAGTGGGAATTCAGGTATTGAAGCTTTTTATCCTTCCCTAAACTGGCATCTGTTTAACAGATTATTGATTAAATATGTATCCTGAAATTAGGGCTTTAAGGTATGTCGGTATTTGTTTGTTAGATGCGACAATGATCCTGCACCATGGACAAGGTTTGTGTTTTCTAACCTATGTATCTTTTTTTCAGTTCATTCAGAATATGTAGTTGCTTTTATGTTATCAAGTGCTAGTTGGCTTTGCCGTCTCCGGCTTTGCCTTCGAGGTCTTTTCCTTCATTAAACAAACACTCTCAACAAGTTTCTTAATTGCAGTGACGAACATGGAGATCGACCTAGACCCTTACCTGCAATTCCAGAGTTAAAAAAAGCAACAGACATTACGGAGAGGAAGAAAGATCCTTCATGGGACTTTGATGTAAGTACTCTCCAGTTATATTTCACTTATGAGATCCCCTTTTTCCTCCCAATATTTAACCTTTATTAAATTAGAATTAAAACCAGCCCGTTTCTTTCTGTGTAAATATCGGTTTTTTTTTTTTCTTTTTTTTTTTGTAAACTTGTACAAATTCCTTGAAGAAATGAAGAGCTCTCTATGAATTTGGGATGATTGGTAACCAAGGATAGGTAGACTCTTTAATATGCTATTTAGCTAATCTAGAGTACTCTTCTAGATATTTATAATGTTTGATTATATAATCACTTTACGCTAAGTAAATTAGCTGTTGCAAATTTGTATGCATATTCTGTTTTGAGGACTTCATAAACTCACTGTTTTTGGTTAAGGAACAATTTTACTACAATTATCCAAGCTAATAAATGAAGCGTGGTGTGGTAAATTTGAGCATCTGCAAGTTTCTTTCAGGAGAAAGATAATCGGTGGAAGTGGAGCAAACCTCCACCAACGAGCAAGAAGTCAGTTGAAACCGAAGATTCTACTTCTGGGAAGAAGTCAAGGAGGAGAATGAGGCAGTCGCATAATATGAATGTTCGAGAAAGGTTACTGAAAGGTTGTCTAATTATATAGTAAAGTCGCTAAAAAATGAAGGCTATTTGGTGATGAACCACCATTTTTAACATTTTCCACTTGCTGCATGTAATTGTATATGCAGAGTTTAGCTGCCTTATTTGCCGGGAGGTGATGAATCTGCCCATTACTACGCCTTGTGCCCATAACTTTTGTAAGTCATGTTTGGAAGGTGCTTTTGCGGGCAAGTCATTCTTGAGAGAGAGAAACAGTGGTGGACGGGCTCTTAGATCCCGGAAGAATGTCATGGCTTGCCCTTGTTGCCCCACGGATATATCTGATTTTCTACAGAATCTTCAGGTAATAAATCTGTGTGTGGTGAATGCCAGACAAATATTCTTTTCGTTTTAACATAAAGAAAATTGTTCCTCTTTCTCACATGGCTAGTTGGTGGTATCAATAGGTAAATAGAGAATTGTTGGATGTGATCGAGTCGTTGAAAAGTAAGATTGAAGAAGCGGATGCATCTGAGAAGCCCTGTGAAGACGAGATAGAAGGGGAAGGGGAAGGGGAAGAGGAACAGGAACAGGAACAGGAAGAGGAGGGAAAAGATGGAAGCAACGGAAATGAAAGCAGCCGCCCTGTGGAAACAAGAAAGCGAGCAAAGGTGGTGGTTAATGGTGGGGAGGAAAATTATTCGCCGTCAAGCCCCGTCCACGTGGATGATTTGGAATGAACACAAGTGATGTTGGATGATGTGACGATGGGCTTGGGTAGTGGTATAATGTTGGGTAGATGGGCGCCTCTGTCATTTGATTTGAAGACAATATTGAGCAGCTATGTTTAGTTATTGGAGACGCTAGACAGACACAGGATTACTGTATTTTTTTTTTTTTTTAAGTACTTGTGTAAATGGTTCAGTTGTACTTGTAATACACAGCAATGGCATCAATACACAGCGATGGCATGATGGGAGTCGGTTAGAATGTAAATTCCATTCCCATTTCAACCTCGTTCATTTCGTGTATAAATTCTCTTGGTTTGAACATACGGTGGAAGGTGCGGAAAGTCATGATCCAGGAGCCGAAATAAATACCCAAGCCCTAAAATATTGTCATCTAAGTCTTTAGTAACCTTGATTTCAGCTTACACTATGCACATAGTCTAAGTATGTTTTCTGTCCTTTCCATGAACTGTTACGTTGCGCCAATGCTATTGGACCTGAAAATTACTTTGGACGTGAGGAACAAATATGTGTGTGATTTAATACCCTAAAAAATGCTTGGTTGGCTTTGTATGGTAAATAAATCAATGTGCGCAAAAATTTAAGCGACATATGTAGTATGTATTTATCAAGCATGTATTAAGTTATGCAGAAATAAAATGGTTCTCGTCTCATGACATGTATCAAATTTTATTGTATTAGTGTTTTCTGGACGTAAATGAGTTCTGAAGTACGATGAATATGGTGGCTTTTATCATGGCGCATGTTTTTGCATGGTTATGTTGTTGCATGTGATGATTTTTCTCTATTCATTGAATCAGCAAATAAAGTTGCAAAGCAGAAGATATGAATACAAGAAATCTCCCATGGATGGAAAAGGGTTCCTGGCAGAACTAAGCCGACAATCACTCTCGAGTAAACTTGTATCCCCCATGGAAAAACGCCAACCATCGAATTGATATATCCATAGCATTGGTATGAACACTGAACTGCAAACGAAAGATTTTAAGCTCAGTCCAACATCTCACAACTGCCCATCTTGCGATGACTGCACAAATAAATGTTCAATTTCTCAGGCACATGTTCGGTACGATCAGCTTGATCAAGAATTTGGTTGAACATCTCTACTTCGAACATGGGTAAGAAATTGATGAGGTACTTCTGCTAGCAATGCTTGAACAACAGAAATCTCTCCACCTATAAGTATAACGTTAGCTATAAGCATGACAGGAGTTTTCCACATTTCGTATCATGGTTGAATCCAAATTTCATTGTAGAGAATTACTCACCTTGTACATCACGGAATGGAACGAACTGGACTATATCTCGTGAAGCAACACGTCCAGTTGCGCTTTCAAGTCTCTCTCCCTTATCCGCATCTAAAACCTGCGTAGAGTTTAAATAGAATCAACTCCGATACAATGGGAAATTAGAGAAGAGACCTAACAATCCAGTAAAATTAGAAGGAAGGTTGTAACTCTGATTTAAGGCCTTTGAGCATTTGGAAATATAATTAAATAACGTATAACAAAACAAAACTGATCTTACTTGTGCTGTTAAACATAAACATTTTCTTGGTTAAGAAATGAAAACAGGTAAGGTGGACAAAACAACCGTGATCTCCAAAAACAACCAAAATTAAAAGGGGAAAAAAAAAAAAACGAACTCCCAGCTAGTTAAAATTAGTTTCCCTGTGGCTTCTTCACGCCACCTGAATGCCGTATAGATATCAGTTGTGAAGGAACATATAAGTAAAGTAAATACCTCCATTTCTTTAAAGTCAGCTCCACCCACTCCAACAATGAGAATAGACAGTGGCAGATCCGATGCCTTCACAAGAGCATCTTTAGTTTCTTGGAGATCTGTTACCACTCCATCCTACAGATAATCGGCCATCATCAGAAACAAAACCTTGAAGCTTAAACAGGGGGGTCTTTCAGTGTCCCCCAGAAAAATAAATGTAAGTAACATGCCCTGATGATGAGGAATAATGGACAAACTGGTATAAGATGTAGTTCGTGATGCACAGAGCGTGCACACAGAAGGACATATTGTGGACTACTACAAAATTATCGTAAAAAATAACTCAGTGGTTGTTTGCTCTTACAGTGATTATTAGCAAAACAAAGTACTTCCGCCCACCATTTGCAAGAGACTGACTGGCAATTAATGCAGCATTGTTAATCACAGGCCCAAAAAGTGTTGGTCCTGCAAGAGACACATTATGGAGCGCACTTGTATATGCCATCAAAATTCCTCGAGTTCCTTCAACCTAAAAGATAACTTACAATTGTTTAACACAGAAGCACGTTGAATTTGGCAATATTAATATCTAGGGGAACAGAAAGTGAATTTGTATTATGCAACCGTTCCACCTCACAGTAGTGACTACTTCCATTTAGGTTGAAACAGTGAGAAACTGGACCATCAATAGGTCGTGCTCCAAACCCCCAGGCAGGAAAGCGTTTATCTGAGTCATAAAATTGCAATACCTCTCCAACTTCTATGATTGCCTGAAATAGTCAAGAGGTAGGTCACAATCAAATAGGAAAAATAAAAACTTGTAGAGCTCAAATGAGGGATCCATTTCTCACTTGCTGGTATGAATTTGGCCGTCCTGAAGGATCAATGAAATGCAAGGAATCAGGAAGGCGAGGGTTTCCATTTGAAGCTAAAAGAAAACCACGGAAACTAGATGGTGAGAATGTGTTGTACAGCCACAGCCAACAGCTAGTTCGGTTCAGCCAGCTGAGGGGGTAGGTGGTGAGTTAAATTCTAATGCAAACAGCAAAAAACCAATATGACTGCTTGACATACATGTTGAGAAAGTATGCTTTAGAAAAACACTACCTTCAGTGAGCCATCGGACAAACTCAGTAACAAATAATTCGGAGTATGAGAATTTATGGTTTAGAACTATAATTTTATTGTACAAGAATAATAGTTACCCGTGAAATCAACAGCCACCATGAAGTTCATTTCATAGCCACCAGCCAAGTAATCAAGGAATGTTTGTTGGACGCTCTCAGTGAATTTGTCCACAAATAGTTGGCTTTTTAGTACCTGAAATGGAATCAGAACTCATAAATAAAATCGATTGTAGAAACCAAGAACAAAAACAACTCAAAGGATAACATTGGGAGTTCTATTCAAGACTTTGTTATGGTAATCATGTCCAGCGGCAGGAAGTGAGAATAAGTTATCTCCCTCCCCACTTAAAAAAAGCTTCTCCAACTCCACAAGTGACTTTTGAACTTTTCTGATTAGAAAGAAAACACACAAAGTCACAATGAAACACATGCACTCAAGAACTCATTTAAAAATAAGGAAAAAAAAAAAAACTCAGGAAGCATAATCTCTCTATTTACCCAATCAACTCGTGCCTTCCATTGCTATTGAAGTTAAAACACTCTATTATTAAGGGGCTGTCCTGCAATTAAATACAAAAATCAATAAGAAAGCAGAAAATCAGATGCTCTCTACGGATCATACCTATTTTATTTCCCTGTAGAAATACATAATCTGCACTCAGAATGACATAAATTAAATATTAAACTATCAATATGATTCTTGGGTTGTAAAGCACATGATGCACCAATTCTCATACTTCTAGACAACTTACAGAAAAATGAGCTGCAAAGGTAGATTAAATACGAAAGGACCAAAACATTTAATAGGATTCACAATGTTGTATGCTAATTAAATTCACAACGGTGATTAGCATAATGGCCCATGCTTAATTGGGGGTCATTTGTTTTAAATTGTCCTAAGGAGTACATTGTACCTTGCTTCCAGCTTGTTGCATATTCAGGAACACAGGCTTCCATGTGGGATTTAAATCATTCTTTATTACTTCAGTTTTGCAAACTGGAATGGAGCTCTTACTCTCCACAGTTTTTGAAATAACCAGAAAAGGGTCCTATACCATGAATCAGAAAATGCAACAAACATAATTCACATTCCTTGTACAGATAACAAATGGAAATGAATTAACATCTCAACACTGCATACAATTCTTGAGAAGAGATCCTTGTGTCCCAAGTTTGAACACCTTAATATCATCTCTGTTGTGGTCTTTGAGCTAAAACACTCCTCAGCATGAACAGTAAGTTTTCCACAGTGGTGTGGATGAGTAGAGCTGGTTGACTCTTCTCTATATACTAGATTCAATGTAAGTGACCTGTCTGATTGGGTAACTATCTGCAAGATAGAAAAGGCCAGTGGTGAAATTAATCTAAATTCACGAACTAAATAATTTGTCTTAGACTGCAAATAATGTCCCTCTACATGATTGTAACGGAAAGCATACTAAGTATTCAATAGCCACATTCAGCATATAGCACTCAAATCATATGCAAGTAAATGCTCAGCATGATAGAATATACAATTTAAACTACATGCAATACCTCAGATAGTACACAGGTTGCTTCACCAAGATATTGCTGTTCATCTAGCTTCAGCATCTGCACAATTAAGAGTCTCCATCATCAACTGAATCTCAAGCATATAATTACAATGTAGTAAGTATAATGCTTTAGAACAGAACGTCAACATTATTTGCACCCTTCTTCTTCTCATAAAAGTATAAATAAGTAATGAATCAAGTAATGATTTCTGGTAAATGGTTAAAGTCTGATATGTCTAGTTTTCCAAGAGATTAATATACTAGCTGGTGTAGGGAAAAGAAGATGAGGAAAAAATAGGAACTCAACCAAGTATGACATATCACCCTTCAAGCTAGAGAGTATTGGTTATACTGGATCTACTATTATGTGTTTAATAACAGATCTCTAGTCAAAATTAAACTATATTCGGCACAAAGGATATGTTAAGCAATAAAAGTTCTCGTGGCTGTCTACCTTTACTCCTAGGCTGTGATATTGAGTATCAACGTCATACACAAAGAACCTGCGATAAGATATCAATGCCTTGATTATCGTAGCACCAGCAAGATGTTAATCTGGTGAACTAGAGATGGAAAAACAAACATTTAAACTTACACCAAAGTTTGCACAACCTCAAATTGATAGTTAATATTAAGCTTATGGATCCATTTTGGATTTAATGAATTTTGAACTACTTCAGTGCGGTCAAGCTCTTCTAGAGATCCGTCCCGTCTTTTTGCGTAGACAACCAGCATTGGATCACTCTGAGGAAAATAAAACTTCCGATAAGAATTTTTTGAAGAAACAATGGCATCATCAGACGGACAGGTATTGAACTAACATATATAAATCCAAAGTTGGGGTCTAAACCAAACTTGCAAAAAATGGGACTTCCAAGTGAGTAAATATACATTAGATACCCTGATCACTTAAAAAGAGCTTCAGGAATGGAAGTACTTCAGCAAATTCATGATATCTTTTCACTCAGTCTAGCGATGCAACTACTACGGCATCCTCGTATGAGTATTATTCTTTGGAAGGAAATAAAAGGCTATATCTTACATGAAAATGGTTATCAAGATGTACAGTCTTTCGACGTCAATAAAAGAGATACCGACCTTTGAGCATACATCACGGTCGCGCAAGTTAGATGCAGAGAATGATATCTGCAATTATTAGATAAAGGAGAAGAAATAGGAGGATGGAATGAGTTAGATGGCTACAAACTTTATGAAATTAAGAATAAGCAACAACAGCTGAAGCAACCATGACTACAAGTCGGAACAGAAAAAATCTAAAACCGAGGTCGACGCAGAAGAATCATTGTAGAGCAAAACTTAATGTGTATACCACAGTAGAGAGAACAGAACCCAATTGGGATCAGCAACAAAGTAGAAAAGGTTAGGGGCACCAAAAAAAAAAACGGGGTGGGGTGGGGAAGAGGACCTCGATCTGGGAATAGAGGCCACGATAGCCCCGAGACAACAAGAAACAATCTACGGCGACGTTGGAAGTATTATTTTGGGAGAAGACAGTAGCACCAACGGCAGAGCGGGCAGCGGCGTGATCGGAGAAGCAGTTACCCATTGAGCAGAAAATGTAAGAAAAAGGAAAGGAACTTAGGAAAGTAGAATGGAGGAAGATGGAATGTTTTGTTGGGTTCAAGCCTTCAACTCCACTCTTCAGGTTGCAGATTCAGGTCAACGACGACGTGGAGTTGACAGATGACCAAAAGATGAACCCCAAACTCCAAACTCCTCCCCTTCTTCCTGAAATTTCTTTCAACTCATGCAATTGCAAGGAAAGGGAGCGGCAGACACGCCAAACTATTCAGTCCTATTGACGTTCAACATCGATACACTTCCCTCGGGCCGCCACGCTATATCTTCAGGCCATTCCTTTGCTTTTGAGACATACACCCAGCCGTACAAAAACTAAAACACATATTAAATGAATTTTAATGTACAAATGATCATATGATTTACTACTAAAATGGACGTGTGATGCACTAAAAATATTGCCAATTTACCGCTAAAATGCATGCTATATTAGAGAGAGAGGAAAATAAAAATAATATATAAAAATGAAAGTAATAGGTATAAAAATACAAAAGAGATATTTAGAAAAATTGGAAATATGATTTGTAGGATTGGGAGGTGAATAAAATCCATAATTTTGTGGACACGACGGAGGCACACCGCATGTTTGTATTTTATATTTTATATTTGTTTGAGTTATCAAACTCACCATAATAAATAATAATAGAGAGGCTCCTCCTCCTCTCATCTTCTCCTCCGTCTTGCCTTCCCACCGAACACCCTATCTATCGGCTTCAGCTTCAAGTTCTTCAAGGTCTCTCTCCACCCTATCTTTCATTTTACTTCTGATTCTTTTCTTTTCTTCTTTTACCTTATCCCTCACTATCTATCTATCTATCTCTTCCTTTATTTCAATTATGTTCTTCTTCGTTTCTACTCGACTCAATTCACTGTTCTTCGAAACCGGACTTAGATTCCCCGCCAGGATATGCCCTCCCCTACAACCTATGACAACAAGATTCAGAAGCCCTAATTGATAAAACTATACTGTTTTTTTTTTCTTTAAATACTTGTTAAGATTTTCTCCACTTTGTTTAATATTGCGTTTTGACAGACTTTCCTTAAGCGTTTTTTCGTTAATACCTTATTTTCGTGCTACCACTATCTGGCTAGCAGCACTTCTTTGAGGAGACCCTCCATTAACATCTTCCTCTTTAAACGCTAACAGTCGGTGGACATCATGGCTAGAGTTCTTGTTCAGTCCACAAATATTCCTGGTCTGGTCGGTGGAAGGAAGACTGGCCTATCAAGAGGATCAGTAAATGTAAAACGGGCTGTTAGAATGATGGCCAGCGTTCATGCACCTGGTTCGAGAATAAGAAGTTTCTCTGGACTTAGAGAATTTAATTCTTTGGATAACATGTTGAGAACTAGACAGGATTTTCATTCCAAGGTGGCCATTACAATCTCTTCTAGGCGACGAAAGGCTACCAAATGTGTCCCAAGAGCCATGTTTGAGCGATTCACAGAAAAGGCAATTAAAGTTATCATGCTTGCCCAGGAGGAAGCGAGGCGGCTTGGTCACAATTTTGTTGGCACAGAGCAGATACTTTTAGGTCTTATTGGCGAAGGTACTGGTATCGCTGCCAAGGTTCTTAAATCCATGGGAATTAATCTTAAAGACGCGCGCGTGGAGGTGGAGAAGATAATTGGTCGGGGCAGCGGGTTTGTTGCTGTAGAAATTCCCTTCACTCCTCGTGCAAAGCGTGTTTTGGAACTTTCTCTCGAGGAAGCTCGCCAACTTGGTAACATCTCTTTCCCATCCCCCACTTGGGAAAAAAAAAAAAAAAAAAAAAAAAAAAAAAAAA
>NW_019268519.1:31408-34479 GCF_002738365.1 Cucurbita moschata
CTTGGGAAAAAAAAAAAAAAAAAAAAGAATAAAAAAAAAGGGAACAAAACAGAACAGTAAAATCCAATTAATTTCTCTCTGTATAGTTATCAATTTCAATTTTCTTAGTATTTTTTCCTTTTATTATGCATGTTTGTATGTTCTTTTTTCATTTAACTTGAACTTCACCCTCAAGGGCAGCTTTGTGGTAAGGAAGAACTTGAGGCTTTCGTGGGAATTTGAGTCAAGATCATGGGTTCAAGTCAGAGTCGTTGTTTTCTGCTGGAACTAATGTTGGTGCACACATAGTCTCTCCATGGAGTTGTAGGATGTAGCTCGTGTTTATATAAGCTTCATTGGAAGCATGTTATTGATAGAAGTATTCAGTTTTTCTTTCAACGTGAAAAATTTACAAATTCTACTCTTTTCTATTTTTGTTTTGAACTGGAAGATTTTTCATTGGATCGTAGCCAATAGCTAGAAGGGATGTCCGTGTGTGCTTGTGTGTATGGATATGTATGCCTATAGATATATAGATCCATGTTCCATTAGATGGGTCCTGCGTTATATATGTTGTTTGACTTCTAAACGTTGTATTGACTACTAAACCTGCATGAACCTTATTTTGCTGCATTTTCAGGTCACAATTATATTGGATCAGAGCACTTGCTTCTGGGTCTACTTCGTGAAGGTGAGGGCGTTGCAGCTCGTGTTCTTGAAAACTTGGGTGCTGATCCTAGTAACATTCGCACTCAGGCAAGAATTTCATCCCGACACTATACATTTATTTTATTTTATTTTATTTTTAACTTAATATTTTATAAATTGAGTGAATAGGTAATTCGAATGGTTGGTGAGAGCACAGAGGCTGTTGGTGCTGGTGTTGGAGGAGGGAGCAGTGGGAACAAGATGCCAACTCTGGAAGAGTACGGCACAAATTTAACTAAGCTGGCTGAAGAGGTGCTCTTGAAATATATTTCCGGTGACTTATGATATGATAAGGAGTTGTTTGTTGTGTAGAAACATGGGTTCTAGATTCTAATGTCAGTTTCTTGCCTCTCCAGGGTAAACTAGATCCTGTTGTTGGAAGGCAGCAGCAAATTGAACGTGTAACACAAATTTTGGGCCGGCGAACAAAAAATAATCCTTGCCTCATTGGTGAGCCTGGTGTTGGGAAAACTGCTATTGCAGAAGGCCTGGCACAAAGGATTGCTAATGGGGATGTTCCTGAAACAATCGAAGGAAAGAAGGTTAGAATATTTCCCACAACAACTAGTTCCTTTCTAAAGAGTTTAAGAAAATACCTTCTTGTTGTGTATTAAAGAATCAATTGCTCGTGTCTTCATCACTAAAGCAGTGAATTTTGTGGTTTGCAACCGGGTCTGCTTCTCTTGGAAATTTGGAAAGAAGGAACTTTAAAATCTTGATATGACGGCCAGAGAACGGGTGAAGTGTGGTATTTGATTCATTCTGTGAGCTCCCCTTGGCGTATTATTGCCTCTTCTCGTGTAGTGTATTTTTTAAAGTTGAACCTAACTGGAGCACCTTTAATGAGCCCCTTCAGTTTCCCTATCCTTTTGTACTTTTCACGTTTTTAACTGAATGTATCTTTTCTTTTTCCTTTTAAAAAAATGAAAACATGGAAGTGGAAAATTAATATATATATATTAATTTTTTTTAAATATAATATAATACTTCTGGAATGAAAAAAATGAAAAAAATGGAACTGTAGTACTTCTGGAATGACTTCTTTTTTCTTTTAATATAATATATATTTTTTATGTGTTTATTATTAGTCCATCCTTACTCTGGGTTTCACATTTTCAGCATGTGGTTTCTTCTGAATTGCATTAGCTTTCAACCTTTTAAGAAATTATGCCAGATTTATTTAAGTATTGTGCAATTATATTCATCATATTATAACGGTAATTAAGCTTTACACTTCTTTTTGTTATTTTACTAGTACCGGAGGCTCTGTAGGCCATTTTTATGGCTTCACTTAAATTAAAATTGTCTTTAGTTCTATAAGTTAGCAAGCTCTGACAAATGTTCCTTGAGATAAATCAAGAGATTGCTGGACGTATTGAATTGTGTTTGTTAAACCTGGTCTGAACATTTATTTGAACTAGAAAGCTATTTTCCTTCATTATTTTGAAAATAACTTGTTATTGAAGTATGTATTAAATTCTTTCTGTGATGTAGGTCATAACCCTGGATATGGGACTTCTCGTAGCTGGCACAAAATATCGTGGAGAGTTTGAGGAAAGATTAAAGAAACTTATGGAGGAAATTAAACAAAGTGATGAGATTATCCTTTTCATTGATGAGGTGCACACATTAATTGGAGCAGGGGCTGCAGAAGGAGCTATCGATGCGGCAAATATATTGAAACCTGCCCTTGCAAGAGGTGAACTGCAGGTGGTAATCTTGGGCATCTCATTAGGATAGTATGATTTTGATCTTCTTTTTTTTTCAATATTAAAAAAATTGTGATAAGTGACCCAAGTAAAAAAGGCCAAAACATCTTAGAGGCTGGGAAACTAAGCTATTGCCTGAAGACTTTCCATTCTAGGTTAATATTAGAACTGTATAATTACCAAACCATTATTTTTGAAGGGCACTCCAAAATGAGATTGTGTAATGAACAATATCACAAAGATAAAGGATCTCTCTTTCACGGTGAAAATTTTCTGGTTTTTTACCAACCATATGTGAGCCACAAGAAAAGCTCTGATTTTTCTTTGGTGAAGAGCGTGACTTCGATTTTTCTTTGGGAGACTAACTTTATTTGGCCCTCAACTGCTGCAAACTAGATGCACAAGGAGGAGATTCAGTTTCTAAGGAATCGGTAGGGAGCTTCAAAAGTGCCTATTTAAGAATCTAAGAACTGGACCTGTCAAGTGTATATGTCACCGTTTCTTTGTTAGAACCAAGACTAGCGTCCTTGATCTTGTCTCTACTTTTATATGCTAAATTTTATTTTGGGCAGATTCTAGGATTTCGTTTAACAAAAAGATATCCATTACGACAAAATGTAATATAGTTGCAAAATATAGGATGTATTTGAGATTTTTTTTTTTTTTTTTTTTTTT
>NW_019268519.1:35176-45644 GCF_002738365.1 Cucurbita moschata
TTTTTTTTTTTTTTTTTTTTTTTCACCTTACCGGCTAGTAGTTTTCAATCATTTGTTAAAATGTGTCTTTTGGAGTTGGACCTTATATTTCTCGACTCCCAGTATTATCTAATTAGCTGGTTCTCTATTTTTACAGTGCATTGGAGCCACAACATTGGATGAATACAGGAAGCACATTGAGAAAGATCCGGCCTTGGAAAGGAGATTTCAGCCCGTCAAAGTGCCGGAACCGTCTGTGGATGAAACCATACAGATTTTGAAAGGCCTTAGAGAGCGCTATGAAATCCACCACAAACTTCGATACACGGATGAAGCATTAGTAGCTGCTGCACAACTGTCATACCAGTACATCAGGTATGTTACTATTGAGTGATTCTGACAACATGTCTGTTGCAAAAAGCTTATAGTGTTGATGAAGTATCAAGATGAAAATATTCTTGATTGTGTCTGCCATACTTCTTATCTTCATGCTCAACAACTTCAGTAATGGGTTGTGTGAGATCCCACATCGATTGGAGAAGGGAACGAAGCATTCCTTATAAGGACGCAGAAACCTCTCCTTAATAGACGGGTTTAAAATTGTGAGGTTGACAGTGATACGTAATGGGCCAAAGCGGACAATATATGCTAGTGGTGAGCTTGAGCTGTTATAATTGGTATCAAAGTCAAACATCAGACGGTGTGCCAACAAGAATGCTGGACTTCCAAGGGGGGGTGGACTATGAGATCCCACCTCGATTGGAGAGGGGAACGAAACATTCCATATAAGGGTGTGAAAACTTCTTCTTAACAAACACATGTTAAAATCGTGAGGTTGACGGCGATACATAACTAGTCAAAGCGGACAATATCTGCTAGCGGTGAGCTTGGACTAGTACAGGTTGTCATTTTTTATGCATGTGAAAAGAAGAGACCACACATCCTGTTTGAATATCTATTCTGGATCCGTGGAGCAAACTTTGTACGAATTCTTTTTTCTACAACCTGTATGGGTGTGCAGGTGTGTGATTGATGATTGAGATTAGTAATTTATAGGGTGCTCATGGAGCTATGCCTTCTGTTTATGTTTTTTTGGTGGGGAAAGCTTTTTGGAAGTACTGTGGGACCTTAGTAATTTATAGGTTGCTCATGGAGCTATGCCTTCCCGTTTATGTTTTCTGAGGAAGCTTTTTGGAAGCACTAGGGGACCTTGAAACATTGTCTTCAAAGCGAGGTGTGCCTGATGATTTCAGCATGGTGCTGAGGCACCTGATTCAGTTTTTTTTTTCCTTCTCTCTTTTATCTTCTCTCTCTTAAACATCCATCTATAGGACTTGGAAGAGGGAAAAACATTTTGACTGCATGCACCCATCTTGGTTCAAATCTACCTTGTCACGTCTCTATTGGCTGATATGATTACCTAAGATCCAAGTTACTTTTCCTAATCATTTGTGGAAGGTGTGTTTTGATGTATAACTGTAAATTTCAGTGATCGATTCTTGCCTGATAAGGCAATTGACTTGGTTGATGAAGCTGGTTCTCGGGTTCGCCTTCGTCATGCGCAAGTACATTCTCATCATCTGTGCAACTTCTCCATTCCTCTTGCTCTCCTATGTGATTATGCTACAATTTTAATGTTATTTGCAGCTACCTGAGGAAGCTAGAGAGCTTGAGAAAGAGCTGAGGCAGATCACAAAGGAGAAGAATGAGGCTGTTCGAAGTCAGGACTTTGAGAAGGTAAATTTGTTCTCTTTAATTTTTCTTCCCTGATGCAGAATTTTATGGTTTCGTTTTCTGGAACTGCATGTTGGTTATATTTTTAAGCTTGCCATGCCATTTTAATAGTTGATTCAACTCTAGCTAATGAAACTTAGTGAACTTTAAACAGGCTGGAGAATTGCGTGATAGAGAAATGGAATTTAAGACTAAGATCTCTGCTCTAGTTGATAAGGGCAAGGAGATGAGCAAGGCTGAAAGTGAGGCAGGAGATGTTGGCCCTGTTGTGACCGAAGTTGATATTCAGCATATTGTTTCCTCCTGGACAGGCATTCCTGTCGAGAAAGTATCTACTGACGAATCTGACCGGCTCCTCAAAATGGAAGAAACCCTCCATAAGAGGGTCATTGGTCAAGATGAAGCAGTTAAAGCCATCAGCCGTGCCATACGTCGAGCTCGTGTTGGTCTCAAGAATCCCAATCGTCCAATTGCAAGCTTTATATTTTCTGGTCCAACGGGTGTTGGTAAATCTGAGTTGGCAAAAGCATTGGCTGCGTACTATTTTGGCTCTGAAGAAGCAATGATTCGCCTTGACATGAGTGAATTTATGGAAAGGCATACCGTCTCCAAGCTCATTGGTTCCCCTCCTGGTTATGTTGGTTACACAGAGGGTGGTCAATTAACTGAGGCTGTTCGTCGTCGTCCATACACAGTGGTGCTTTTTGATGAGATTGAGAAGGCTCATCCTGATGTGTTCAATATGATGCTTCAAATTTTGGAGGATGGAAGGTTGACGGATAGCAAGGGCAGAACTGTAGACTTCAAGAATACACTTCTGATAATGACATCAAACGTGGGAAGCAGTGTTATAGAGAAGGGAGGTCGCAGAATAGGGTTTGACCTTGATTATGATGAGAAGGATAGTAGTTATAACCGAATCAAGAGCTTGGTGACAGAGGAACTGAAACAGTACTTCAGGCCTGAGTTTCTGAATAGGTTGGATGAGATGATTGTCTTCCGTCAGCTCACTAAGCTGGAGGTGAAGGAGATTGCGGATATAATGCTGAAGGAGGTATTTGATAGATTAAAAGCAAAAGAAGTTGAACTTCAAGTGACAGAGAGATTTAGAGATAGGGTGGTTGAGGAAGGATATAACCCAAGCTATGGTGCGAGGCCATTACGAAGGGCAATCATGAGACTTTTGGAGGACAGCATGGCTGAGAAGATGCTGGCGAGGGAGATCAAGGAGGGCGACTCAGTAATAGTGGATGTTGATTCAGATGGAAACGTGACAGTGCTCAACGGCAGCAGTGGTGCCCCCGAGTCCTTGCCCGATGCTATCACCGTGTAAAGGTAGACGATTTTAGTTCATAGAGATAATAGCAATCTTACCAGTTTACAAAATGTATTATGCACTTCCTCTTATTTAATTTAATGGCTTGTAGTCTGCTTCTTATTGGATGCAGCTGGTTGTGGATCTGGTAGTATAGCTGATTTGTTACTTGTGTTTTTTCTCTTCTTCAAGTTGGACTATTTAAAGGAAAACAGAAGAACCTTCCTAGATAAGAAGTCCCTAGAAAGCTATATTTTACGACTTTTTCTAGGTTTCCAAGTGAGAAGAATTGGCCAAACATTGTAACTGTACTTGCTCATGCAGTAGAAACGAAAACAAGTGATTCATGGCGTGGTCACCTGTTTGCACTAAAAGAGACCCCATGCTGGGCCGACACGACACTGTTTGCACTTACATTAGTAATTCGATTCCATATGCCTATTCATCCAAGATCAGAAGAGATCGACTCTTGGTGGGGCTCACGTTTCCACCACGACGATTTCCAGAGCTGTCAAAGCTTTCTGTATTTCCATGGTCATTGCTGTGTGTACGGTCCCAGATGAGAGCTTTCTGTGTGATTTTTGCCGATGAAGCTTCAATGAGCTACTTACTGCTGTCATGTTGTTTCTAAAGGTAATTGAACAGGCAACCCCAATTGTAGGGGCATGCTGAAGAAGTAGATAGAGAGTAGCATTAAAATGTGAAAGAGAGGGAGGGGATCGTGTTAAATAAATAGGGTGCTCTGCTCAGGGAGGAATTATATTTAAATGAAAAAAAAAGAAAAAAAAAAGAAGCTTAGTTATAGTATGATTTAAAAGATAAGGAAAAAAATGAACAGAGAAAAAAAGGTTGAATTGGCGAGTCCGTAAGTTTGGAGAGGGAGATAGGATAGGATAAAAATGATTGGGAAGATTGAGATCGTTGATTGTCCGCCACTCATAGATTCACCACTTCACCCACTCTTTCTGAGTTTCTCTCGCCTACGACGCCCAACCCACACCCACGATCCCCCTATCGATATCTCCTCCTCCCCTTCCTTCTGCTTCACATTTCCCCTTTTCAAATTTCTCTCCTCTGCTCTGCTCTCTTATTACCTCCAATGGCCTCTGTTTCAGCTACCTCTCTTAGGTTCCAGCTACCGCCCAACCAACATTCCAAGATCTACCAGGTTTTCTCTCTTAATCTGCTCCTTCATTTACACTTGCATTGCTCCATCTTTTCAATCTAATTCATTTCTGTTATCTATCATAATTGCTTGTGATTTATTTAAGGAAGACGGCGGCGCTGATAGGCAC
This sequence comes from Cucurbita moschata, assembly GCF_002738365.1. Classification (NCBI taxonomy): domain Eukaryota; kingdom Viridiplantae; phylum Streptophyta; class Magnoliopsida; order Cucurbitales; family Cucurbitaceae; genus Cucurbita; species Cucurbita moschata. The sequence continues at coordinate 39,500 of NW_019268519.1, forward strand.
TCCAGCTTCTTATCTTTGAAATCCTCCTTCTTCTCTCCTTTACGTAACATTCCTTCTTTAAGGAAGCAAAACTCTGCTGTTGCAGCTGCCCCCAAGGTCTCCATGCGCGTCGCGTCCAAACAAGCCTATATCTGTCGTGATTGCGGGTATCTCTCCTTCCTCTCTGCGTTTCAACCTAATTTATTTACATCTTTGTTTCCCTCTTCACGCTCTCTTTTCCATGAATATGAATATGCAGGTACATTTACAACGATAGAACGCCTTTTGAAAAATTGCCTGATAAGTATTTCTGTCCTGGTAATTTGCTTCCCTCCTCTTCCTTTCTCAGGCATGGATGATATTGACCTGCGTTTTTTATTTCTTGTTTGCAACTGCATCTTCCCAAACTTAATTTCATGTAGTTCTCGAGTCTACCACTTCAAATCGATTCCAAAAGTTCTCTGTTCAATAGGACCAGTTAGTTTATTGTTGACGCTGAGTCGCCTTTAAAAAAAAAAAAAAAAAAAAAAAAAAAAGAATAAGTTCCTGCTATAATTGTAAACAGAAAAGTTCAAAAATAAATCTACAAGAACCAAAGAAACATAACTTAAAGAACACAAAGTATCTTCTTGTCTTTGAAACCAACTTCGAATCATTTACATTCAGCTCCAGTTCAATAAAGAAACTGAAATCTAATATTGATGATCATGCCTTGACAGTTTGTGGTGCTCCTAAGCGACGATTTAGGCCTTATGAGCAATCTGTGACTAAAAATGCTAACGAATTTGATACGAGGAAGGCGAGAAAGGCACAGATCCAGAAAGATGAAGCTATTGGGTAAGATGGAAACTCAAATTACAATCTTCATAAGTGATCATAGGGATTTGAATGACTATTTATTGTGTATCTGATCGATATCACGTAAAATGGTATAGGAAGGTGCTGCCCATAGCTGCTGCAGTGGGAATCGTGGCACTTGTAGGGTTGTACTTGTACCTGAATAACGCCTTTTAGATGGAGAGGGATGCTCAATGACGGGGGCATAACATCATTTGTTTCGCTGCCTAATGTTATATTGATTTAAATAGTATATGTATTTTTTTCCATCCCCTACCCAGAAACCCTGGCAAATTGCTTAAGCTTTACAATATTATATATATATATATATATATATCCCTGGCAAGTTCTGGCATAACCATGTGCCTTGCCTAATATTATGAACCTGTGGATGTGGCTTCTTTGGGATATAATTTTATCTTAGTCAGTTCTTTTATGAACTGGACCCTGGTGTGTGTGTGTGTGTGCATTTAGATTCGCTTATTAGGGCAGAAGAAAGGGTTAAGACACCGCCTTCGACAATGTGAGATTTTGGGATAATTCAGGCTCACCTACACTTTCCTTTTTGGTGATGTAAAACTGTTTTAGGTGCAAAAACCAGGAAATGTGCTTCACAAGGATAGGATGGTTAGCGAGGTCTTCTCAGAAGTAATATGAACGTGATGGACTCCTAATACTTATCCCATAATCCACTCAACAAATAGTTAAAATGTATTTCTAGCTCCATGTTCTTTTAATATACATTCCAAATTTTAGATCGACCCAACAAAGTACAAGAATACCTTGCCCGGTTACAGTGCTCAGGGTGCCTGCAAGTTTGGATCCTACGAGTTCTTCAAGAACTACTATTCTTACATGGTTGGAACAGAGAATGCAGCCAACTACAAAACTTTCATATACCTTGCTGCTTCAGCGTCTGCAGAAGTCATTGCCGATGTTGCTCTTTGCCCCATGGAGGCCGTCAAAGTTGGCGTCCAAACTCTGAGGTCAATTCTGAAGGTGCTCTTGGGTATGATTTACGACACTAATAATTAAATTCAATAATGAAAGTATGCATTGTTCCTCCTAATAACTTCAAAATCTCTCTCTGCTTGTCCGTCTTCTTTTGCAGGCTCTACAAAGGCCTGGTTCCTCTTTGGGGGCGTCTGACAGATTCCATGTAAGTTTGAGCATCAAAATCCCTTAACCACTGCCCCTTCCTCCTCAACGATCCTCCATGAATAACAAGAGGATAATGTTGGACCATAAACTTGGGGCGGGTTTTGCAGATACCATGATGAAATTTGCCTCTTTCCAAACAATTGTTGAGAGGCTGTACACTTGTGCCATCCCAAGGCCTAAAGAGCAGTGTAGCAAATCCCTGCAGCTTGGAGTGAGATTGCTGTACGTCTTTTTGGCTTGATCTTTCATATCTCCACAGTTGCATTTAACTTGTTAGTACTCACAAGATGTGATTTGCTTGATCTTGTAGGCCAACAACTGGTGGCGCTACCACTGCTCCTGCCGCCAACAAGTCAAGGGGGGAGCCTGTTTGTGCACCCTAACTGCCAACAAAGGCGGATGGTTGTAGCTCCAAGCCTTGGGAAATGGAAATGCTTCTGATTCTTCTTACATAAAATTGGAGTTTTCGACTGAATAAGCACTTTTTTTTAGACTTTTCCTTTCAAGGTTCGAGGTTCCAAAATGCATATGCTAGAGAGAAATTCTCTCACCCATATAAGAAATGGTTCGTTCTCCTCTCAAACTAACGTGAGATCTCACAATTCAATTCCCCTCTCAAATTAATGTGGGATCTCACAATCCACTCCCTTGAGGGCCAACGTCCTTGCTGGCATACCGCACGGTATCTGGCTCTGATACCATTTATAACCTACCATTTATAACAGTTCAAACCAACCGCTAGCCGATATTGTCTTGGGCTTTTCCTTTTCGGCTTCCTCTCAAGGTTTTAAAATGCGTCTACTATGTAGAGGGTCTAGTTTTACTTCGACTAGTGCCTCACACCGTTCAGTAACTAGCTCTGATACCATTTATAACAACTCAAGTTAAATATTCTTCTAAGCTTCATTTCTACAAATGACCGCTAGTAATCTGGGAGAAATCATCAAATTGATTAGGTGCACATGTCAAACACTCAAGATCCAAAGAGATAAGAAAGATAACAATAGGTTCAACTATGCCTACAAAAGAAGTATTTGTTGGTATATGAAATGATGGGTGGCTTGAGGGTGACAATTTCTAAGTGTTGCTCTTCCTACAAAAGTAATAGACAATTGAACATGATTGATACAATCGATCATGATTGATGTAATTCTATCAAGTATCATTTGAAAGGATCATAGAGGGCCTCCTTATATGTCATTGTTTTGTGTTCATCAATGTCAATATGGTTGTGCATAGAAATGGGAAAGAAAATATAAAGAAAAATGCCCAAAACTAGGGTTCCTGAGTTACCCAAATTAAGAATACGAAGAGGTAAGCAAATATCCAGAAAGGGAGGCCCAAATCTAAGGGGCCAAATCCGATGATGAAGACACGCGGCGATTTACAGGGCATGTTTCCCCCTTCGCCCTTCGCCCTTCGCCCTTATTCCACCACTCCCTCGCTTCTTCCTTCCTTCCTTCCTTCCTTCCTTCCCTCCTCCACTCTCTTCTTCTATTTCTTCATTCCTCCTTCCCTTTCTTTCGTCTCTCAAGTCTCAACCCACAAAAACTAACCACCAACCTCTTTTCCCCCTTTTCTTCTTTTTTCTCACTGCATTCCTTCCTATTTCGAATCATCCCTCCTCCTTCTAGCTAATGGCAGATGTTCAACCCCCCGACGCCCAGATGAACGGCGGTCCTGCCCCTCTCGTCGTCTCCTCCGAAACCGTTGGATCCAAACGCCAGCGAAGGCCTAGCGTCCGATTGGGGGATATCGGCGGCGACCAGCCCTACGATTCCCATGCTCGCCGCACGAATAAGCCCTGGAAGTTTGGTTTGGAAAATCGCAAGGACGCCGCTGTCTCTGCCAAGAACTCTAAAACTCGTCCCTTGACCAACTTGAGCTCGGCCGGGGAATTTCAGGAGACCGTAGATGGCGAAGACAAAGAGAACAATTTGGATAGTGTTGCAATTGGGAGCTGGAGGTTAAAGGATTCGAAGCGGAGAGCCTCCGCGGGCACCAAGAGGGTGAGGACTAATTGGGTATCCTCGAAGCACGACGAAGGCGGAGGAGGTGGGGAACGGGAAGGCGATGAAAAGTACAGCGGGGGGGAGGATGTGGATGAGGGGTATCGGGATTACGAAATTGAGAACTCAGAAAGTCCGTTGAAAGAGCAGAGCTCAATGCATTCGCTTGAGAATTTGGGGATAGAAGGTCAGGGGAACGAAAGGGAGATGCTTTATCAGGGGAATAGAAGATGTATCCGGTCTAGGGTTTCGGAGGGCAGGGAGCAGCAAGAAGGGCTGGAATTTTCAGGGCCTTCGGATACGGACGCGAGGAATTGGAAATGCGGGACTAGCGGTGATAGGAATGGGAATAGTGGGAGAGGAGTATGTGGGGAAGACGGGGTTAGAGTTTGGCTCAACGGCTTAGGGTTAGGTCGGTATGCTCCAGTTTTTGAAATTCACGAGGTGGACGATGAGGTTTTGCCAATGTTGACACTCGAGGATCTCAAGGATATGGGAATAACTGCAGTTGGGTCCCGGAGAAAAATGTACTGCGCAATCCAGAAGTTAGGGAAGGGATTTTCATAGAGTTTTGGTCTCAAATGTATCCCAAAAAATGCAATGTATCTCACTCAAACTTGTGTTTCTCTCACCCATTTTGCTGCATTTTCTCGTATTGGACACTGAACCTTCTTTTGTTACTCTTTCATATTTCTGATTTTAGTGCTTACATCTTCTCCTCTACTGCAATTTTCCCCATAAATCTTTTTATTTCTGATTGAAATAAGAGGACCGCTGTGGTTGCTACAGGATACAAAACAACCCAAAATAAACAACCATTTCTTGCCCCATTCTGTGATGTCACTGAACTCCTTCCCCTGCCTCTCGTCTTAGTATACTATAGTATATGACCTTTCGGAAGATTCTTCGTCTCGAAGTAGTACAACAACTGCATTAGTTATTTTGCCGAGTGTGGTGGCTCATGGGCTTGCTTGCACACCAAACAATGCTGCTAGTCTCCATCTCCCAGAGAGATGAAGAGGTCGAGCTACAATCTATATTAGTTACACTTTGAAGACCAGCAGTAGATTCAGGCCAGTTTTTGGTTTGTTGAAGATCTTAAGCCAATCCCCTTGGTGGATGAGTTTCATTTCCCGAATTCAACTAGTTGGAGTCAGTAGATGTTTGGTTGAGTACATTTTCCCGGCCAAACGATATGCTCACCGAGGAGGACATAACAGAACAACCTTTGGGAGCCTTCCCCCTGCTCTTCTCTGCTCTGCTCTGCATTATGTATTCTAAATATATTAGCAGAGTTCACTCGAAATAGAATGCCACACCAGACCATTCTCGTTACTCCCAGATTAACCGATCCTCTTAGTCTCCATTTTATTGGGAACCAACCAAATTCCGTCGATGTTTATTAATAATAAGGTATCTTATTTTCTTGGAAATAACTACAAAAAGGGAAAAAGGAAAATCAATGATAGTAACCGTACATGAGAGAACATTTAGGAAAAATAATCACAAGAAACAAAAGTCAGAAATCTAAATCATTTGCAATCAGGTAATCTCGTAGCATTGATATACCAAAATTCATGAAGATGGCATGTCACATATGGGGACAAACTTCAAGAGATACAGATTCGAAAAAATTCCACTATTCACAACGAAGTGGTCTCTACCTTCCCCTCCCCTGCTTGGACAAGTATGTGAGGAGCTGGCTTCACAACAACCTCCTGCTACTAACATTAATCAAACACATAAAAACAATTTCTTCTCGACTCCGTTTTCTTTCTTTTCCTTTCTTTCTAATCTACCTTATGAGGATCTTTTTCGTGCTCCTGCTTCTGGGCCTCCGCGGGGAAGTACTTTATACCAATCAAATCACCAACTCGACTGATAACCTGTCAAACATTGAAAAAAAAAAAAAATCATAATGAAAGAAAGAAAGAAACTGCGGTTATCATTTAATTCAACTGACAACACATCAAATCCAAAAAGTCAACAAAATTCTGAAGAATCACTCAACTCTTGAACAAAAAATTTGCCGCCTCAGGATAGTAAAAGATCTAAGAAGCATGATGACTACATCAACATGATTTAAAATTTTCTAGCTTTTCACCTTACATTTCAACCTTAAGGTCATATACTTCCAAAAAGAAAAGTGGGGGGGGGGG
>NW_019268519.1:46617-94609 GCF_002738365.1 Cucurbita moschata
GGGGGGGGGGGAGGGGGGGTGTTGGTGTTGAGTGCGCGAAAACTAATACCTCTCATACAGTAACCGAAAGGGTGAAATTTATCAAATGGAATCGAAAGAACAATGTTCTCAACCAAGAAACAATGATAATCATAATGAACAAGCAATTCATCAACTGTAGCTTTCATCTACAATTTGGAACTACGATTTAACGAAATATCCGATGAGGCAGCAGCAAACTGTATTAAATAATAGGATAGGCTCTTTATTGTCACTAGGTCATTATTTTCTTACTAATTTCCTTCCACAAGATAGTTGTCTTAAATAACTAAAAAAGGCTTTATTTTGATGCTTCATTTACTCTTTATTATGACGACACTTTTAAATCAAGTAAATGCCTTTATTTTGCTGCTTCAATTATTCTTTATTATGATGACACTTTTAAATCAGGTAGGCACAAATATTGTAAAGTTCAGCATTTTGTTCAACTGAGACATACAATTTGAATATGAAAAAACAGAAGAAGAATTAACCATGGTAAAAATGGTAAAGTAAAAAAATTACAATAACCAAAATAAAGGCTGACCTCTAAGGCTTCGAGGAGGTCATCCTTCGTATGCGATGCAGATATGCAAATGCGAGCCCTTGCCAGAAGAAGAGGTGTAGCTGGAAAAGCAACAGTGACAACCGCAACCTGTCCAACCACAAGCAAAGTAACATCATACTCACCTTTAGAAAACATGGAGAACTTCTACAATGGATAAAACTATCAGGCTAGCCACATGATGTACTTACATTCTGCTTGAGGCATTCCCTAGAGAAGGCAGGAATTTTTGCAGGGTTGTAAAGCATTATAGGCATTACAGGAGAATCATCATCTCCTAGAACTTCAAATCCCATTTTCTGTAGCTCAGACCTAAAAAAGTTACTGTTTTCACGTATCCTAGCAAGTTTCTGAGCACCTGTTTAGTCGGGAAAATGAATAATTTGTTTATAAACCAGAAACCTTTAGTTTAAGGACAACATGAACACACTCTAATATTATGAAGCTATGGACAAAAACTATAATAACCTCTACTAGAACCATCCTCTCCAAGAATAACTTTAATTGAAGAAATGATTTGCTGAGCACTCGGTGGTGATATAGATGTTGCATAAAGGTGAGCAGGACAAGTGTACTTGAGATATTTTATAAGTTCCTGAAATGACAAGGCACATACTATATTTGATGAATTCATCAATTGAATGCTTTATGCTGCAAAATAAAACTTTAAGAAGTTAATGCAAAAAATAGTTGGAAGAAACAGCCAAGAACTAAACAAACTGATATGTTCAAAAAGGATTGGTTCCTATCTGACTGCTTTTATACATGAGATAAGCAAACTGGAAAAGATTGCCCGAAGAGAAAAAAGTTCAACAACCTGATATTTCCAATAAGAGGTCTACTAGACAAACTGGCCCACTGAGGAATAACATAGTACAAATGCCAATTAGTTAACTGTAAACTCTGGGTGGCACAAAAATATAGAGGGATAAAAGACCAATTCATGTTGTGATAAACAGTAAGAATTAAAAATATGAAACAAATACTGCTGGAGTCTTCAAGAACTACTTTGTCAACTAATTTTATTTAACAATATTATAGATTCCGCTTGTTTAGTGTTAAAAGTATGTATTTAATAGAAAAAAAAAATTGAACCTTAGATCCTGCAATGTAGCCTCCACATGATCCAAATGATTTTGTAAAAGTTCCCATCATGATATCTACATCAGCTGTGTCCACTCCTAAAAGTTCACAGACACCTCTGCCTGTTTTTCCAACTGCTCCAATGCTGTGAGCCTCATCCAAATAGACATAGGCCTAAAAATAAAAAGCAAAATGAAAAGCTAAAAGCAGATAATGAATATCGTCAATGCTTCGCTATCTTTTTTTTTTTTTTTTTCATCTCAAGAAGTCATACGGCAATTAAGAATATGTTCTTGGATTAGGGAAATCTTAGTCCAGAGGACAGCATTCATGGTCTGATTGAATAATTCTTGGAAGATTACTTTATATTTTTTGCAAATGGCAACAATTTCTGGGAGTTTGCATATTTCCCCTTCCATGCTGTATATGCCTTCCACTACGACAATTATCTTCTTCCATGGCCTGTGTGACCTAGGTTGTCCATCCGCAATTTGCTCCCTCAAAACTTTATCCAAATGTGATGGAGCTAAAAGTGGGGGAAAGGTGAGTCAAAAAATTAGAGTTGTTACATTGACCAGAAATTACAATTATCAGAAGAAACAATGGAGGTTCTATACCACTTACTATTATGTTGAAAAACACGAACTGTAGCTCCTGAACCCCGAGCACCATTAACTATTGAATTATGATTCAATGAATCGCTAATAATTAGCCCTCCCTGCAGTTGAACAAATGGTCATAGTTTCAAACACTTCTAATTTAACATTCAAGAGGAAAATTTCAATTCGTATCTCTCCGTTTACCTTCCCTATTAGGACTGGGAGAATGGCAGAGTTTGTTGCATAGCCCATACCAAACACTAGAGCAGCCGGCTTTCCAACAAAGTTAGCCACACATACCTCCAACTCTTCATGCAATGAAGTGGTTCCTAAGATCAAAATAGAGAATTAGTACATTCTAGACGCCAGCGAAGAAACATGATGCAAAAGTTTATTATTTCCAGTTACCTCCATCAGCACGAGCACTACAGGTGCTTGGAGAGAACCTTTTTAATGATTCAATCACACGAGGAGTGCAATATTCATCCGCAGCGGCAAAACCTAGGTAATTGTACGATCCCAGGTTCAGACACCTTGAGACATTTGTGGTTCGCCTGTATGGTAAATGTATTGAAGAGTTATTGTAAAAATTCCAAAACATAGCTCGAATCCAATCTAACAAAATGAAAAGAGGCAATGTAGCAGCCCGTAGGGGGTTCATCAGAGACAAACTTCAGCGTCTTGTTATAGTCATTGGAGTAACGCTCAACCACATCAATCCAAGCATCTGGCGCGCTTGCTATAGGTCTTCCAAAACAGTCCTGCTCGAAAAAAAAAGTACAAGAATATGGATAAAATGAGGCTCCTCGTAGTTGATGGAAGTAAAATACGTAAGAATTCTTGAACGTTTACTGGAAATATATCGAGCTATTGGATTGTAGTTGGAATCATGATGAAGGAGGTCCAGTTTTTCTAATAAAATATTTGAACTCAAGATGATGAGCAGTAAGTAGAGTAATCAAGATTTCATGCACTGCAGTGCGGCTTAACAAGATTGTTAATAGAAAGAATGTGCGAGAGGGAAAGCGAAGCAGGCAAAATGGATAATTTGAAACTTAAAAAACAAAGAAACAGCAAGAAATGTTATTCCAGAAGGTGAATTAAAAACGAAATGCATACTTGAATGCGAAGATAAAGGCGACGGATGTAAAAATCCTCGAGTCCTAAGCAGATCGGAGCGTAGCCCTGCGGAAGGAAGTGGAAGAATTAGGGAAGGGATGCGCATTGAGAATAGGAAAAAGAAAAATCAGGGATGGGAGATTGGCGCCGGCGCGGACCTGAAGATTGCTAGAGTTCCACCAATCAAAAATCTTTCTGAAAAAATCGCGGAATTGACCAAAGACGAAGAGGAGACCATAGCTAAAATAGGTGGTCAAGGCGGTCAAGTACGGGATGGTAATCATCTGGACCTACGATTTGCCGGGAATTATGAAGCTCTTACTTTGCGTTCGACAGGGCCTCGATCTCCAACCTCACACAGGGCTGCTCTTCAAACTTGGGATTCCTCCTCCTCACCGAACATTCATTTTCTCATTTTAATTTCCAAAAACAAAACATGAATAACTAATTTATAATTCTTTTTACAATCACGTGGACAACTCCCGCTGGGGACCATTTCGTCTTTTTGGCATTTTTAAAATTTTTTTTTTTAGAGTTCAACAAAGACGTTTAACTGCCGAAAAGACGAAATAACCCCGGAAGCGCAGTATATGTATAATGTTTAGGAGAATTGGGGAAAAAGAAAATCAAAACGTTTACCAATTTTTTTAAAGAGACTAATTTTATTCGTTTTACAAAACGTTTACCAATTTTATTCCTCATCTTCCCCAACTTTTTTTGTTTTGCTACTTTACAACTCTTGCTCATTATATCATCGTCTCAATGACTTTACAACTCTTATATATATCATATAATTTATTCTTTTATTACGTGTATATTTGGTTAAATTCGAATTTTAATTAGATGTTATTTCACTGGTTGAAAATAAAATATTTTTATTTGACACAAAAAATTTATGTTTACACATCTATTTTTGTTGGTTGTTATTTGTTGATATAAATTAAATATTCAAATAAAGTTATTTATTATTGAATATCATAATAAGTTGGTTTAATAAAAATGATATTAGTTGTTATTTGTTGATATAAATTAAATATTCAAATAAAGTTATTTATTATTGAATATCATAATAAGTTGGTTTAATAAAAATGATATTAATACTTGCTAGTTGATATAGGTTTATTTAAATTAGTTATTATTTTTAATATATAATATATGAATAATTACAGTAGGCTTAATGTTAATGATAAGTTGATTAAAGGGAATGTAAATATGGTTTATGGCCGGATCCATATCTAATCTAATGAATAAATAGTAAGTAGGGTAGTTAACTTTTGTTGAAAATAGTTCATTTAAATAGGTAATATCTTAATACAGATTGGAAACAAAAAAGAAGTATGAAATATATATAAATAAATATAATTAAGAAGCAGAAAAATCATCGTCAGACTTTTGTTGGACAGAGCTGGCGAAGAAACTGGTGGAAGTACTGGAAGAGGATGAGGTGGTGGAGGGGGCGGGGGAGGCGGCTGAGGCGGAGGCGTTGCCGTCGGAATGGTTCGTAGACATAGAATAATATTGGAGTTGCAGATGATGATTATATCTATTGGATTGGAGTTTCCTCCAAAAGATGCGGCAAATAGCCCACTTGTTCATGTTATTCAATACAGTTGGAGTATGAGTTTTAGGGTGAGTGGCGATGAGGCGATACTGATGCATAACCCACCCTGTCCTACTCCCACCTCTGTTCCTATTATTGGCGTAGAAAACCAGAGTCTTCTTCATCCCCACACTCACGCTCTGACTGCTACTACTGGAGCTTACTATTCTCCTTTCACGCCCTTTGGGTTTGGCCTTCCAGTACCCACTCGGAGTCCACACCCATCTTCCATTCTTCTTTCCTGTTTCTTCCTTGTTGATGAACAAGTATGTGCACCTCTGTTCCACCTCCCAATCCCCACCTGCATGCATTATTTATCCATCATCACTTTTAAGTCAACACAACGCCCTAAATGCAGTGAAACAAATCTCACCTGGAACCTCCCAAGGATCGAAGTGGCAAACATTGACCTCTGGAATGATGGAAGCAGGCAAGGCGCAGGAGAAGACCTTGCATTTTAGATACTCAAACACAAGCTCTTCTTCCGTCGGCTGAAATCGGAACCCAGGGGGCAATCCCCTCATTCCATCTCTCCCGAACTTCAACTTATCCATCAGTACTCAACTCATCACCCAAAATCCCACCACATTTATAACCCCATTGCATCAATCCTGCCCTCTCAGTTGAATTTGTCTCCATTTTGTATGGACCGATGAGTGGAAAGATGACACATAAAGCTCCGTGCAGGAAATGAAAGAGCGGCCTCCTTTCGCAAACTTAGTTTATGGGTTTTCAAAAGTTGGGTGGGAAAGAAAGATTGATCATCAAAGCTCTGGATTCTTTATTTTCTGTTCTATTTTAAATTTTCCAGAAAGCAAAAGCAGAAAAAGGAAAGGTTGCTACAAAAGTCGATTTCCAATTGTACTTTTCTTCGCGTTGAAGATGCTGCCTTTTCCTTTCACCCCATTCCGACCGCCGTCTTTCCCTTGCGGTTGTTACCGGTTGCATTGGGCCCGTTTGGTATCATTTGGGCCTTTCCTAAGCTCCCAAACAGACCCCAATTTAAGGGTTTATTGGTTGGGCCTTTCCTAAGATGCCCAATTTAAGAGTTTATTGGTTGGGCCATCCCTAAGCTCCCAAACAGACGAGTGCCCAATTTAAGAGTTTATTGGTTGGGCCTTTCCTAAAGCTCCCAAACAGACGAGTGCCAATTTATGAGTTTATTGGTTGGGCCTTTCCTAAGCTCCCAAACGAGTGCCCAATTTATGAGTTTATTGGTTGGGCCTTCCTTTTGTCGCCCCATCCTACGAATTTCTCCTTCACTTCCTCGTTTCCAGTCCGCTTGAGGTTCGCACTTGCAGTGAGTCACGAATTCGTCCCAAACTCTCGAATGCTGCGACAGACCAGGGCGTTCGTCCAAAGGGGTCCACTTATTCCTCTGAATCCATTTCACCGATCCTTCAAGTTCACCCAGACGGCAGAGAAATTTGAACTTCCTGACGCTCCTGATCCCTCATATGTAGATTTGCCCAGACCCCGTGAGCGGAAGTCCGACAGAAAACCGTTTCCCACTCCTATGAAGCTTTTGATTCGAAGAGCAAAAGAGGAGAGAGAAGCCAGAAATGCGCAGCCTTGTAGGATGCTCGAAGACCCCCCCGACAATGGATTGCTGGTGCCTGATCTTGTCGATGTAGCTCAAAATGTGTACCTAGCTTGGAACTCCCTCCGCTTCGGCATATCAAAACTCTTGGAGGTCATTCCCATTCAAAGATGCAGGTGCCTGTTGTATAATTTCTATCTTTGACGTATTCTCCACTATGTCTGAGTGATCCTTCTTATCCCTTGCCTACCCTGAACTATAATTATATTTGCAAGGACTATTGCGTAACTAGTGGTTAATAGGAGTTGAAAGGACCCGTTGCCTAGAGAACTTTGTTTAGAGGACAGTGAGTTAATATGGTTGTCTGGTTAATTTGGTTTAGAGGACAGTGAGTTCTAATTTGAGGTACCATGTTTGGTTGGAAAGGAAGGCTAAACAACTTTGTTTGTGCTAAGTTCAGCTATTCTCTAGGGTCTGTATTTTACTAGGATGCATATTATCCATTGGGAACTTAACCCCCCACCACCCCCACCATTTGAAGCAAACTCATAAATTGTGATATCCCATGTTGGTTAGGAAGGAGAACGAAACACCCTTTATTTATAAGAAGAGTGTAGAAACCTTTCTCTAGCATACGCGTCATGGAGAAGCCTACAAGGGAAAGTCCAAGAAAATTTTTGAGGGGAAGCCCGGAAGGGAAAGCCGAAAGAGGACAGTATCTGGATGAGCACTAGTTCCGTTGTGCAACTCTAAAAGGCGCGTTTTAAAGTCTTGAGGGGAAGCCCAAAAGGGACAATATCTGCTAGCGGCAGGGTTGTGCCGTTACATAAATTCATTAAAGTGTGGACCATGTTTTAAGTGCAGTGTTGTAACTTGTACAATCTCCCCCATCGTTGTTGGCTAATTAACTTGCTGATGATTGTTCTCCTTAGGTTTTGCTTCGAGGTTCATATTGGACATGTAGGTCATGAAATTAGAACTTGCAATGGTCCAAAGAGTGGGCTTCGAAGTGCTACTCACGTTTGGAGAAAGGGAGGAGCTCAAGACGTGGTTTTTTTCCCCAAGTGTTACCATCTTTATGATCGTGTAGGGAAACCAAGAGTTGGGCACGAGGAGAGGTATGTGATACCAAGGATACCTGCTCTATTGGAGCTTTGCATCCAAGCTGGTGTTGATCTTGAGAAATACCCTTCTAAAAGACGAACAAAACCTGTGTACAGTATTGAAGGGAGAATTGTAGATTTCGAGTCGGTGAAGGAAACGAATGAGGTGAAAACAGGCGTTTCTGTAAAGCCTGATCATGGGATAGAACATGAAGGAGGCAGCAGGTGTTCATTCTCATGGAAAATTAGTAACACATTGGACCAACAACATGAAGAGAACAGGGAGTTAAGGAAGTTAAGCATCATGACACTAAACTCGTGGGTTGAAATGGTATCCGGAGCAAAGAAAATAATGGAAAAGTATAGGGTGCAGACATGTGGATACTGTCCCGAGGTCCAGGTTGGTCCTAAGGGGCATAAGGTGAGAATATGTAGAGCTTCAAAGCATCAGTCTCGCAACGGGTTGCATGCATGGCAGGAGGCAACGATAGACGATATTGTGGGTCCAAATCATGTATGGCATGTCAGAGATTTGAAGGGGCCTCCTTTGGATAACAAGTTGAAAAGATTTTACGGCAAAGTTCCTGCTGTTGTAGAGCTGTGCCTGCAAGCAGGAGCACCTATTCCAGATCAATATAGGAGCATGCTGAGGCTAGATGTGGTTCCCCCACACCCTGATGAAGTGGATCTCGTTGCTTGACCTTGCTCTTGTTCGTTGCCTCACATTTAGAAAGGCATCGAATGGCCAACGTGTGGAGTTGGAGACCCGATTTGATGGTTGAACTGCATCGACTTCGTATGGATATCGGGTGGTTTGGTTGTAGCTTGGTATTGGCTACTCTAGTTGGCTGGTGATTTCATGTTTGACAATCCGTGCGAGACATTCTGTGTATGTAGTTCCCAGGACTACACAACTCGCTCAGGACCATGTACTTTAGTGAGATGTGTAACTTTGTTTTTGTCCCGTCAATATTGAAACCCGTAAATATTGAGACAAACTAATATGTACTCTACATTCTAAATTTGTTATTAACCATACTTACTATAATGCACTGTTTTACTTACTAGAATGCACTGTTTTACTTACTAGAATGCACTGTTTTAGCTGAATAAGCAGACTTGGTGCTTTCCTCAGCTGATCAACCAATATCATAGCAATATCATATTTATAGCATTATGAATTTGAATTTGTTTGCTTCTTGATGATATCTTCACCTGATTTACTTGCATGCTTGTGAATTAAGCCTTCAGGAGAGATCTCATATAAATTTGGTCTAATAGTTTGGAAAAAAAAAATTAGAATTTAGTTGGTATTATTTTCAAATTTAGATTTTTGCCTTTATTTTCAATTGCATATTTTAAGGCCGGAGCTCTCTTTTATGTGATTTTGTGAAACTAAAGGGAATTATTTAATGTTTTATTTTTCAGAGGCCGAATTTGTGATCTACCATTTTAATTAAATATATATAATCTTGATAAGTTCAATAATCTTTTTAACAAATCCCGACCCCCAATGTTTTAGAACTAAAATAAAAGGGTAGCCGCGGTGTTATGAAGATAAAATTTGCTTCTCTAGGCGGTGGCGGGAAAAGCGTAGGGCGAACAGAAGAGGAAATAGGAATGACCCAGCCTGTGAAGAAACCCAGATTGGAGGAGCTCTGGTGTGCCCACTCGCCTGAAATGGATGCGGCAGAAGCAGATGAATGCAACTACACCGCCGACGAGCAAGAGGCGGCACTGGTGGCTCTAGTCGATCATCGTACTCGTGAAGTCCACCATCTCCAGCAGCGTATTTCCTACTACACTCGTCAGGTTTTTACTTTTCTTTTTCTCTACCTTTCACTATTAATTTTCATATCACATTCCATCTTCGTAGTAATTACACCCGATCCGCAACAATGTCAAGAACGCTAAACACTATCCAACTTTAGTTTGAAATTCTGGACAGGTTCCTTTCTATCTACTATATATCAGAAATGAACGCTGAAATGCTATATTCATTTAATTTTAGTGCACATTGGACAAGCTTTCTTATTAGGTCTTGTGAAATATATTTGAAAAAGAGATTATTAGTTCATATGCATTCGGAAAACTTCTACAGCTAGAGGAAGCAGAGAAGCGGTTACAGGAATCTGAATCTATGTTGGCCCGCTTTCGAGGTCCACGTCATACTTTGCCATCAATAACTTCTCAGGATTGTGGATTCAAATGTGTAAAGGCTGAGCCGAGATCACCCAGTCCTATTCATGCAAATGGGGGTTGTTATATAATCTTCCTAGTTAATTTACACAGCATTTTGCTATTGCTATAATTCCAACTATCTCCGATGTTCTAATGCTGTCAGGTTCCGAAGCAAAACGATTTATTAGTTCCAGTCACAGCCCTTCAGTTCTCAATCACTCTAATCTTGCCATTGTGGCTGAACAAGACAAACCTTGTATCCCTTCTTCTACCGGGAGAGTTCTTGAAGATCAAAGTAATAGAAGAAAAAGAAAGTTTGGTAATGCTTCAACCCTCTGTTTAAGTGCTATCCTTTTACAGGCTACTCCATTAGTTTCTGAGGAAGTAGTATGCAACAACGCAGATCCTCTCCCTCCCTTTTTTGGGCTCATGACGTTTGTTTTGTCTATGTTAGAGCAAAAAGAGCACAAAGAATTGATTGCATTAGTACGTAGCAGCTCTTCTCCGTTGACCGCCCAATGCAATGCTAGTTATTATTTTTCTAGTCAGCACAAGAGAAAACTGAGAAGCCTTGCTCCATGTCCAATTAACGACCAGCTTTTTGTTACCAGGTATTGTTATATTAGAATGAATATAAATGTAGATGTATCTGAAAGAGTGCAAATGCACATATATAAGATTTGATAGAACCCAAATATATTGAAATATTAAAGATAACTGAATTACAAGATAGTTAAAGTAATTCGAGGTATGCAGACGCTCTCTCTCGAACACTCTCACTCAAGCCTAAACCAACTAAATGAATGCTTACCCTCCTTTCCAACCCACTTTATCTATAACAAATCACCATAATGACTTCTCTAAATAATTACCAATATACTCTTAGTACTTGAATAATATTCCTAATTCCATCCTAATGGCATTCCTATCAACATATTAATTGAATTCTTTTCTTGTTTTTTAACGAGATACAAACGATAAATGAATGAAAAATATGGTTTTATTTGGGAGGAATTATTTTTTCATGTTATGAAACCTCTGCATCAAATGCCATATGCATAATGTACAAGATGGTAAGCGTTGGGATTACCAAAGAATCTAACAACTGCTTGATGTTGGGACTTCTGTAGTGCTTTGGATGGAGTGATCAACTTGTGGCAAGTTCAGTCCAAGGGGTACGTCTTGCTCCCCTATTTTCCTACCTGCTTAAACAAATCCAAACTGAATATTGGGACTAATAAAACCCTTGTTTCAATCTTTAAACATTTCAATAAATGCCATTGATGGGACTAATAAAACCTTTGTTTCAATCTTTAAATATTTAAACTCACTTTATTTAACTGCATTTGTTAGTTAGTTGTGGTTATTGAGGTTTTAAGATTCGGCAGAAAGTAATGGCAAATCTGAATCTTTGTTTTCAAAATATAGGCTAAAAACTATTGAGTAATTTTATATAAGATAAAAGGTTAAACCGTTGACTATGTCCTTGAGTTCTAAAGAATTGGTTAAATCCGGGAAACTATTATATTGTTGAACGTACTTGTTTGGTTCTCTACGTACTATGGCTAATTTTAATTATGATATTAGTAGTTGAAAGAACAAGGCTGATGGAAATATGCTATAGTTCAATCTTTCTTACCTACCCAAAATGCTTAATGCCAATTCTTTTCTACAATGATATAGTCAATAAATTTAATATGATGGGTTTTAATCTCATTGCTTACAGTTTACTGTGGTTATTGTCAAAAACATTCTTTGGTCTATTTTGTCCTGAAAGAAAGTTTCTCTAGCCGACAACTTCTCTTAGATGTCAATGAAAATATTATTTTGATTACCTAAGCATATTAGTACCGTGGTGCTCGTTTTAGTGGTCTTAGATATGAAGTCCTACATTGGATTCTAAAGTTCGTTTATTGCAGCCCACATCACTCATTTTCCTTTTCCAGGTCATTTGCCTCTCTTCTTTGTACTACCGATTGTATGTCTCAAAAGCAGAGGAGATGGCCGGAAGATATGGCATGGCATCCAGAGGGAAACAGCCTATTTTCCGTGTACAATGCTGATGGTGGAGACTCTCAAATATCAATCTTGAATTTCAATAGGACTAAAGAGGTAAGTTGCTTCTCATTCTATTTTAAGCATCCTTGGTTCCATGTGATACAATATATTGGTGCTGAAAACTATGCTGTTTCCTCACAAGAATATTATTTTATAACATTAGAGTTTGAGGCAGTTTTTTCTGTGTTTACATCTATTGACAGAGTGGCTGTGTGACTTTCTTAGAGGACAAGCCTCATGTTAAAGGCACTATCAACAGCATTAGTTTCTTGCCTTGGGAATCTGTCCCGTTCATTACTGGTGGCAGTGACCATGCTGTCATTCTATGGAATATGAAAGATAAAGAGAACACATGGAAACCAGAGCTTTTGCACCGAAACATGCACTCTTCAGCTGTCATGGGTGTCTCTGGGATGCAGATGAAGCAGATCGTACTATCTGCTGGTGCAGACAAGAGAATCCTTGGTTTTGATGTTCAAGCAGGAAGTGTACTCTTCAAGCATCAACTAGAGACTAAATGTATGAGTGTCTTGCCAAATCCATGTGACTTTAACTTGTTCATGGTCCAAACAGGGTGAGAAGTGCCTATTTATTGCTAAAATTCTTAGTTATCATTCTTTGCAACTGTCTTCAATGTTTATGAACACACGCATAGCTTCTTTCTCAATGGTTTTTTCTTGCTTATTAAAATGTAAATATGTTACCAATTGAATTTTTTTCCTTAAAAAGAAAAAAAAAACACTTTTATTAGATGCCATAGTGAAATACTTCTCCTGAATGGGACTCAATCCTAAATTAATAAATATTTTCAATGGTGGTTTTATTATGCAGGAGTCCAGAGAAGCAACTTCGGTTATTTGACATTCGATTGGAAAAGAAAGAAGTCCACGGTTTTGGGTGGAAACAAGAAAGCAGTGAATCTCAATCAGCTCTGATAAGTCAGGCATGGTCTCCTGATGGTTTACACCTAACGTCTGGTTCGGCAGATCCTGTAATTCATGTTTTTGATATCAGATATAATTCTCACATGCCATCTCGATCGATTAAAGCTCATCAGAAACGTGTCTTCAAAGCTGTTTGGCCCCATTCTCTTCCACTTCTTATTTCCATTTCATCTGACCTGAACATTGGACTGCACAAACTGGCCTAGATATTCCATGTTCAAGTTACTAATGCTACATGCTGTCTGCCGTAAGAGCCCATCTCTAGGTCGCTGGACATCTTTTGCACGTTCTCAAAACAACTTATTAAGAGCTAATTTGGAATCTTGGATGCAGTCAACTAAGGACAGAAGCAAGAAAATGTACGAGTTGTCTGCAGGCATGCAGTGCATAGTCATCTGGTTGTGATGACATTAAAATCTGAAGACAAACCTTGAAGACCTGAATATGTTGCTGGTTGTGACTCAGGTAGCTTAGTGGGATACATGTAATTTATTGATCTTGTTGCCCTACATTCATTTTATACGAACTGCTCAAAGACAAATGTTTCATTTTGGTTAGAGGGCTTGTGACTTACGAGTACTTGAACTAATCATGTTATTGTCTACTTTGAGCATAAGTTCTCCTGGCTAATGTGTGTACTCCCTTATACTTTTAAACCCATGATTCTCCCCTCGACATGGTTTTGATACCATGTTAAGAACCACGACCCTCCATAATGGTATGATATTGTTCACTTTGAGCATAAGTTTTCATGACTTTACTTTTGATAGTCCTCAAAGGCTTTATACCAATGTAGATGATCATCTTCTTAACTAGTCTAACGCGTCATTCTCTTAATTAGTCAATGCGGGACTTCAACTCAACAATCTTCTAACACTATTTTCATGATTTTTTATGAGATGGAGGGGGCAAATAATGAGTTGACATTCTGTTATTTATAAACTTTTATTCAGGAGAACGAAAATACGAAATCTTAAACAGGAAAAGTATGAACTCAGTCAAAGGTAACAAAAAAAGTATCATATTTTTAACAATTTAAGAGCTCAATCATGGCTGACTGAAACCAATCAAGAAAGCCGACGTAGGCCCATTAGGCCTGGCTTTGAAACGGACTACAGCCCAATTGAGGTTTGTTAGGCCTGGCTTTTGTCGCCCATCACGAAGGCAGACTCACGTTTTCCTCCCACTTTCTCCTTTCCTGGGCGTTAGGGTTTTTCAGTCAGCACGGCTGGGAGCATTCGCGGGCTTTACAGACTCAATCGTTTGGCGGCCTTCAACCTTCCTAAGTTGCCATGGATTCCTCGTCTCTTAACTCCCCAGAGCTGATGAATTTTATCAATGTGAGTTCCTTATCGCCTTCTTTTAATTGTCACTTCTACGTTCTGATTCGTGTGGGATCGAACCATAAAAAAGACTGCAACTCTTGATCTCTAATTGTTTCTCGTCTTTGAACTCAATATCATATACATATCTATGATATGAAATCCGAACATAGAGAATTTCTGATTTTCTTTTGACATGAATATGCTATTTGGTTGCTTTTTTTATTGTCTCTGTATTCATCCCCTGTTTACTTTGTAGAATGTGCGAGGGTGGTGAAATTGATATCAGTTAAGACTGTTTCTTTGCTTTCTAATTTATAGGGGAGTGACAGCTCTGATATGTATTCATGAACCATTTAGTGTCAAATTGATTGTAATACTTTTGCAAGAAACTGTTACGTAACTGCAATGAACAGAGTGCTTGAAACAGAGGTTCATATTGACCCGGTTAAATGACAAGCATTAACCTCTTGAAAGTAGCCTGTTATATTTTCAGATTTTAGTTAGATTCACTGAGCCTAGGAGAAACATACTTTGATTATATTTTATATCGAAGAGTTTGAACTCTCTAGGTTGTAGAAGCAACTTCTTAATTTCCTTCAAGACGAGCTTTGAGGGTGTAATTTGGGCTGAAGACTTCAGAGATGCCACTTGATGATTGTACTACTTTGTGGAATATGAATGTATCCTAATCTTGGAACGATACATGGCGCTGAGTTGTCAATATGGGTTTTCTAGGAAACAGAAAGAAACATTTTCCGTACAAATATATTCAATATGTACAACCACCATGCAAGTTATAATAGGCTATAGAGTTCCTTGGGTTCATATCACTTAAAAGATCTGAGTTTGTATGAATTTGAGGTTACAGTCATGTTTCTTTTTAAAGTATGATTTAAGTTTGCATAATATCTTCAATTTGATAATTTTCATAATTGAATGCCATTGACATTGTGTTTTTATTGGTTTAACATTCCATGGGGGCAATTTGTTGACTCCGAAATCTGTGTTGCCTGCCCTTAAACTGCACAACCTCCAGCGTTTTCATTTCTGGATTTGACCCCTCCCTTCGAGAGTGTAGATAGCAGGATGCTTTGTTGTTGACTTCTATTTGTCAAAATTTAATGCTATTGGTAAAGTATTTGGTCATTTTGATTAACAGGAAGAGAAGCAAAGAGCCATGGTTGCGGAGATGGTGGCTAAGCTTACTAGTGTGTGTTGGGACAAGTGTATCACTGGTACGCCTGGGAGTAAGTTCAGCTCCAGTGAATCTAACTGTCTATCTAACTGTGCACAACGCTATATGGATATGAGCATCATCATTATGAAACGATTCCAAAACAGTTAATGGATCTCAACGGGAGGAAGATGTTCCGGTTACAAGACAAACATATTTTCTTGGATCTATTGTTCAATTTAAACCAAAAGAAAAAGGGTCTAGACTTGTGGAAATATTGTTCATTTTTTAAAGTTGATGCATTGCCCAAATCAGATTATCTTACATCTTGATAAGAAAATTACCGAACTGAAATGGTGTAGCCCATTGTAGTTTTTGATATGTAGGTGTTGTTGAGTTTCTGCTTTCGATGTCAACTAGCTGCGTCCCTGAAATTCCAAGAGGAAGGGCTCGGTTTGGAGCACTGCCTCTTAAGTCTGGATGAAACAAAAAAGTAGGCATTCCATGTAATTGGTTGCAAGTACCGAACTTTGAATAATTGGATGTAATGTCATAGTTGCACAATGTGAATCATTTTAACACCTAGATTCTGCTTCTGCTTCTGCTTCCAGCCTGGTTCTATCCTCTTTTAAGTTTCAACCATCTTTAGCTCTCGTAAGTGTTGACTTATGCTTATTGAAGGAAGGTCCGTCGGTGGAGCATGTTTTAATTAAATGCACGTTTTTATGCAAATTCTATCAGTGTAGTTATTTATGTATTTAGAACATTACGTCGTTAATTTTCTTTGCCTTAAAGGTCATCCTTGTAGGCCTTTCACTTTGTTTCCTATTTACCCAATGCCCCACTATATCAGCTTCCAATTGATCTGATGATAACAGACTGGAATTTGATTAGTAGGAGACCAACCACGACGGGGGCTTAACAATAAAATGGGGAAAGGGCTAGAAAAGGGCAGCGGTGAATATCAAGTAATAAAGAGAGATTAGCGCTTAGATTTGTAGAGCTTAAAGGAATTGCGAATGGTGGAGTTCCTTGCAAGAGAATATCTGCCATTTTGAGGCTCGTGTCTAACATGCTAAATGGTTCGTCTTTTATCTAATCACACACGCAACTCGATTATATCCATTTTTGTGTTCATACACCAACAATTAATAACCTTTAATTATCAGTATACTGAATTCATAATACTATCTATCCACTTTGGATGTAGTTTATATATACCGAACATCCTAGATTAGACTACTCAACCCAAATTATAAGAGTTGAGTTGGGTTGAATACTTAGGGTTCACACTCCAAACCAACTCAACCAAACCAAAATGAAGAATATTTGTTGTAATAGATGTTAGACTTGTGAAGGTTTAATATTTGAATTTTATGATATTTTAGCTATTACATTAATATGTATGGTTGGTAAGTATGATTTTTTTTAAATAAACTAAAAAAAATGAAATCCTATTCATTGATTCCGCACAATTCAATTCGAAAATAGACGAAAATAGAAGGTTGGGTTGTGTTGGATTGTAAACTTGGGTCAAGTCCAACCTAACCTTAAAAGTTAGATTTCAACCAAGTGATTATTTGATTGGTGTTAAGTGAATGAAGAAGTGATTATTTGATTGGTGTCAAGTGAATGAAGTTCATCTTTATAGATTCGAATCCGGAGACAAAAGAAATAGTAAACCTTATCTGTTGAGTGTAATCGTTCCTGAACCATACAGCTGCCAGAGCAGACTAATCAAAACCTCCACAACTTTATAATATCTCTTAAAGAAATATTTTGGGGCAATACATATAAGCTTGGTGCGGGTTCAATACATATATGCTCTCATCAGTGTACATGGCGACACCTTTCACACACAGCAGCCTTTGAATTCCCTGTGTCACGCGTATGAGTTCCTAAAGCGCAATAACTGCATTTATTAATAACAATATCGTACGGCTCTTCACCCCTCTTGTGTGTCTTTCAGGTCAAGGGACCTTCTTCTTTTGTAGTTGTGGAATTATACACACACATAAAAAGTTGGGGAAGCCGAAGCCCGAAGTGGGGTTTGGGTTGGAAGGCTTTAACGCCAAGGATATCATAAAAATGTAGCCTTTGATTCCCATTTCTCAAGTTAATAAAGTAATCCATTCTAGTTAATTAGCACTATAAATATGAGCCCTTCCCCCCCCATCTTCATCTGCACCAATTTAAAGCAATAGAAATAGCGTAATGGCTCTTAATTTTATCAACCACAACCCTTGGATCTTTGCGTTTGGTCTTCTGGGTAACATTTTCTCGTTCATCGTGTTTCTGGCCCCAGTGTAAGTAGCAACCTATATATGCATATGTATATGAATATTTGTGCGTATTGAGAAGAGTACTGTGGTGGTGTTACAGGCCTACATTCATAAGGGTGTGTAGAAAGAAATCAACGGAAGGATTTCAGTCAGTTCCGTACGTGGTTGCTTTGTTCAGCGCAATGCTACTTATCTATTACTCCACGCTGAATGCGGACGAGTTGTTTCTAATGACTATCAATTCCGTGGGCTGTTTCATTGAGACCATTTACATCGCTTTGTACATTGCGTATGCTCCCAAGAAGGCTCGGGTATGTGTGTGCTTAACTAATTCATTCAATTTTGATTTGTATTGATTCCAATCAAATAATGGCAGATATTCACTGTGAGGTTCTTTCTTCTGTTGGACGTGGTTGGGTTTTGCTTGATTCTGTTGGTGACCCAATTTGTGGTGAAGCGGCCTTACAGAGCCCGCGTGATTGGGTTCGTTTGTGGAGGCCTCTCTGTCAGTGTTTTTGCAGCTCCTCTCAGCATCATGGTATGCCTATGCTCTGCTGCATCGTCATCGTCTTTAAATAACTAATATTACGTTAATGATGATATGTTTGTTTGTTTGTAGCGGACGGTGATACGTACAAAGAGCGTGGAGTTCATGCCGTTTTCGCTATCACTTTTCCTCACACTCAGCGCCGTTATGTGGCTCTTCTATGGGTTACTCCTCAAGGATCTGTTTGTTGCGGTAATAATAATAATTGATATTGATATTATGGTGTGTTGAAGTAATTAATGAACGGTGATGATGCAGCTTCCAAACACACTGGGATTCACATTCGGGATGGCTCAGATGATTCTGTACGCCATCTACAGGAACGCAAAGCCAGCTGCTGAGCTCCAACTCCCACAGCACAAAGCCACCACGGTGGAAGTGGAAGCGGAAGCTAGTTTGGATACTCCGGAACAGCGCCATCATGAGAAATATTGCATGGATTTGGAGACACAAGCAGCCCCAGCGGCACCCATGCTCAATTCTGCGGCTTGACACTATCTTATTTTAATTCACAAATTTCGTCCTACCCTTTTCTCTTATGCTTAATTGCTTTTCCCTAATCTTTCTCTCCTTCTATATGTAATGTAATCAAATCCATTTCATAATTTCATAATTAAAGGTTGCACTAATGTTGTACGTGATGCAATTTTGTGGGTATATTATAAAATATATAATCATAACGGCTCACACCACTAACAGATATGGTTGTCCTTTTTGAGCTTTCTAAAGAAGGGAGTTAGGAGAAGATTTCCACACAATTATATTGTTTTGTTTTACTCCCAAAGTGGGACATCACAAATACTATAATTAATAATCACAAATACTCTAATTAATAATTAATGATGGACTGAGCTGTGAAAGGCGACATATAGAATGGGGTAGGGAAGCAATCCTTTTTCCAAAATAATTAGCAAAAAAAGGGAAATTTAGTATCAAACATACATTTAATTAATTTTTGTTGTTTTACTTGAAAGAAATGGCCGTATTCCTTGAACCAATTAATAAAGAAGACGAATTTGGGGTTAAATGATCTTCCAAACTTCATGTGCAAAGAATTTGGCAATAATCTTTGTTCTGGAATTGTTACTGCAAACACCCATTATTTGGGCACCTAATGTCCGGTAATCCTCGCTTTCATGAGGCAATGTTTGATATATAATTAATATAAAAAAAAAAACATAAATTAGTAGAAGTGAAAGTGAAAGTGAAAGTGAAAGACGACGATGATGGTAGAGATGGTGTGTATGATGGGGTTAGGCATTAAGTGGTATTACACATCAGAATGTGCGTGGGACAAGATTCTGTGTGGAACCAAAGATTCGATCCCGCCCAACTTGTTCTTATATCCTTTGGATTAAAAGGAAAGAGTGGCGAGTTTAGAAACACAACACACTGGCGTGTGGGATATTATGATATGGACTTAGTTCCCCAAACCAAGTATGAGTTGGAGGCCTTAAAACCACTTCGTGGGTGACACGTCAGAAACAAATAACCTTTTTTGCACTATAAATAAAACCCTCTCTTCCGCCCATTATTCTCACTGCACTCTCATACCCTTCAGCGTACCAACACAGCAATGCCCATTAGTTCCCAAGCTCTGGCTTTTGTCTTTGGCCTTTTAGGTACAATCCCATTTACATTCATTTTATGTTCTTATCATACGCTCATTCTTCATATTCTTGTGTGTTTCAGGCAATGTCATCTCCTTTATGGTCTTCCTAGCTCCACTGTAAGCACACCACTTACTGAGCGTTCATTATTGCTCCGCCGGAGTGGAGGGTTTACAGTTGTTTAATTATAATAATATTATGCACTTTGCAGGCCAACATTTTACAAGATATACAAGAAGAAGTCGGCGGAAGGGTACCAGTCCTTGCCTTACGTGGTTGCACTGTTCAGTGCCATGCTTTGGATTTACTATGCTCTTCTCAAAACCAACGCCACCTTTCTTATTACCATCAACTCCTTTGGCTGTCTCATTGAGACCCTTTACATCTTCCTCTTTATATTTTACGCTCCAACAAAGTTAAGGGTAAGTGTGTGTATATATATATATAACACATTTTCATTTATAATTGGAGTTATCAGATATGAATTCTTGCGTTCAGTTCCAAACGGCGAGGCTGCTAGTGCTGTTGAATGTGTTGGGGTTCGGGGTGATGCTGGCTTTGACTCTTGTGTTAGCCAAAGGGGAGAGGCGTCTTAAAGTTCTTGGGTGGATATGTTTGGTGTTTAATCTCACCGTCTTTGCTGCACCCCTTTTCATCATGGTAATTAATACACATAAATTTGTATATATATATACATATATTATACAAAGTTGATGCATTGATTAAAATGAATATGCATGCAGGGGAAAGTGATAAAGACCAAGAGCGTGGAGTACATGCCGTTCGCGCTATCATTCTTTCTCACTCTGAATGCAGTGATGTGGTTCTTTTATGGCCTTCTTCTCAAAGACTATTACATTGCGGTAAGAAGCACAATTTTATGGAACACAAAAAATTAAAGAAGGTTAGTAATAATAATATTGATTTGGATGAAGCAGCTACCGAACGTGGTCGGGTTCGTGTTCGGTATAATTCAGATGATCCTGTTCATGATATTCAAGAATGCGAAGAAAAGCATCCCAATAAAAGAAGAGCCAAAGCCACAGCTTCACCAACTGTCAGAACAAATAATGGACGTCGTAAAACTTGGGAATATGGTTTGCACTGAACTAAGCCCCGTCGCCGTTCTTCAGTCAAACATGGAGGTGGTGGTGGAAGCCGTCATCGACATCCAAAACAAGCAACAGCTAATTAAATAACTAGCTACTAGTGTGTACTCTGAATTGTTTGTGGTTTTGGAAGGCTAAGTGGTGAGTTAGTTTTTGCTTAATTAGTATAATTAGTGTAGTAAACAATATTGCCGTGTCGGTGCTGGTGTCGGTGGCAGTAAGCCACAAGAGCGAGCTTTGATTAAGCCCGATGATGTTGTTTGTAATCATATCTCTAACTTATATATATTTCTCTTTGACCACGCACTCCTCCGAATCTTTCACCATAATTAATTCTTTCATTCCAAAATATAACACCCACTTCCAAAAGATGCACCAAACATGGCCAATGGAGCATTGCGTATAATAATACAAAAGTAGTGGGGTGACTCGGATGGAGGCAATGTGGGGCAAGTGGTAGGAGAGCTTGTTGAAGTTATTATGTTACAAGGGGTTGGTGGTACTGTAAAAGTACATGCGTCGGTGTACTTGGAATCATTTTTGGAATCGCATGGCGTGGCATGCCCTGTTGTAGCAGCTCACACTCACTTATCCCTCCAAATTCCACATAATTTCTCTCCCACTTCATTTTCATCATTTTCATAATAAACACAAATATCCCAAAAACTGGGTCCTCTACGAAGAATCATATTCATACCCACATCCAGCCTTCTCAAACTTGAATCCAAAAATACACTTTTCATACGAAGTCTATTTAAGTGAAGCCCATTCTGGATATGGGCATTCGTAGATCCATCCTGGTCCGGAGTACCGAACGCAATGCAGCCACAATCCCTCTTCTTCTCCGTCATATCTGCACATAACGAAGCATGTTCAAAGCGACACTCATGGACATCGTTACATTTTCAGTGGAATCAAACCAGAAAATCTTCCTGTGGAATAAAAGTTTCTCACCCTTTTGGAGCCAGATTTGGACAGTTTGTGCACATGGGGTCAATGCTAAAATCTTCACTTGAGTTTTCTTTGCGTGCACTAACACAATCTTCTTCAATATCATGTGCTGTAGAACACGCAGATATCGCAGCAGCTCTATCCGCAGTTGTTTTTTCCACGGAGCGACCAGAAGCTACTTTTGTAAGGTAGAGTGCATCGTTGGCAATAGGATACCCTGTGTACTGCAAATGCACACGGATCTGCATTGCAGGGATACCACAACACACCAATTTAACATAAGAAAGGAGAGGAAGCAAACATACATGGATCATTCAAACGTACGAAATATCATTAAGGGGAGGTCTCATGCAAAAGAGGGTGGACAATATTCCAAACATTACACTTACTTGATGAGTTCGTCCAGTGACCGGTTCACATAAAACAATGCTATGGACTCCATCGGAACCGATGCAAGTAAACTTTGTTTGAGCGGCCTTCCCCTTTGCCATAGTATCCTTGCAAGAATCAACCATCTGTTGTGTCAATACTAAAGTCAGACAAATACGCTTCCACTCAAGAGGACGACACTAGGAGCCAAAGGAGCAACAGATCTCTCACAAACTTTATCCATGATAATATAATGGCTATGGAATAAACCTGTTTTAGACCTATAACAATAGCCGTACTGTTCTGTTTTAGGAAAACAGAACAATACACTGCGAATTAAACTCCATCTTTTTAATTTCTTTATTATACGTAGGGAGTTCAAACCAATTCAACTATAAGACAACCGTTAACTTGTGTGCATTTTGACTGTTCTTATAGGACAACCATTTGACCCTACCACATTTGACTGTCAACAATGTACATTCCCTTATTATCCACTTCCTCTTTTTAAGTAACTGTAGTCCATATGGACAAGTGTAGAAAATGAAGCCTCACCTCCGTTGTGCTCCTTCCCTCTCGAGCATTGTAGTTTATGTGAACATCGACCACTTGCTGAAATCAAATCCAGGATAAAGTGAAGCAGATAATCAGATAGATGCCTAATAGAAATAGAATATCAATATTATGAGGTGATTTCACCAAATATAAAAATACACCACAGTTCTCCAGATAACTGGGTATTATGCTTGAGACTGAACAAAAAATTTGATACACATTTATACTCCTTTGTGTCAAAAGAACTGAGTGTTCGATCTCATACTCTTCTAACAACACCACATGCCTATAATGAGCACAGACGACAAGCCAAAACACACGCACATGTCCAAGCAAACCAGGACAAGACAATCAGAGCTCCATTTCGGAGGGAGTATATTGAATTGCCCTTTATCAAAAGGATTTCTTCTGTTACAAGAAGAATCTAAAAATAACCCTTTAATCTAGTCATAATTGAAGGAACAGTTTGATAAATAATTGAAGACAGAAGAGAAAAACACGACTTGACTAAAATAAAGAAGAAATACCTCTTCTTCTGGAAACACACCCACCACCCTTGCAATGTACTGTTTCTTCACCAGCCCAGACTCAATCTGCAGAAAGCAAGCATTCCTATTAAGTGAGTTTCATCAGTTCCTAGTTTGTACATGTGCAGAAAATTTGAATTTAACTATTTACAGTGTACAGTACAAGACTATTAACGAGAAAAACTCGCAGTGCAAGTGGATTTTTTTTTTTTTTTTTCCCTTCAAAATTGCTTCTTCAGTTTATATTGTCTTCAGTTTCCAAATTTTTATGAGTTACACTTTTTTTGTTTTCCTTACATTTGTCTTATTAAAATACCAAATTATCCCCTAATTATTCATATTTTAAATATTTTTTATAAACTAAACATTAATTATTTGTATATCTTGTAAGTCATAATCTAGAAATCTCAAGAACTTTGTTTTAGGCAGAATATCTGTGTTGGACATGGTAGGCCGAACATGCTCTGGACACATGTCCACACATTGAAAACCATTATGTGACAGTTAGAAGTTGTCTACCGAAGAAAAGCCACTGTACAAGTTTGATTACAAAATTTTAGAAGACTGCACAACATAAAAATTCCATGAAAATGAATTCCCTTTTCATTAACTACATATAGCTAAAGAAGAAAGTCTTAAGAATAAGGCATACCTGTTGTCTGAAAAGATCAGCTTTCGATGCATTTCTAGCAATGATAAGAAGTCCTGAGACAAGACGGTCTAGTCGATGTATAGCTGACATGATTATGTCAAGGGAAGAAGAGGGTTACCCTTCAAACCGGTGGATAAAGTATGCTAACCAAGTTTATTCGTTATCAATTTAACAGAACTAAGCCAAGAGCATAATAGCTACAAGAAGGAAATGGAAGTTGGATACGAAATAGAGGTGCCAAACCATGCTCTGCCTGAAGTATGCCAACAACGGTGTTCTTCCTATATTGACCACATGGATGAACCTATATTACATTAGATATTGCTAATTAAATAGAAACACAAGTGACGGAAAATCTACTTAAAAGAAAAACAAACAATGGCAGACAAGAGGAATGTGTACACTAAAACTCAAAAGTTTACGGGGCATGTATTGAGAGCTTGCAATACTAATGACATCATATGAAATTCATACTGCCAATCTGACTCACTGGAACAGACGCAGGCTTGTAAACCGTCAGCACATCTGCTTCTTCTTTGAGAATTTTCACCTCCAAAGCCATTACAGGCGGTTCATGCCTACAGCCCTTGTGAAATCAATTACAAGCTTGAAAACTCTATAATGCAGCTTTGAGTAAAGAAAATTAAGACAGAAAATGTAAATTAAAGAGAATCATAGCCACGTAGTTTATACCAACCGTGAACCATAAGCCTTTAAAATACTACCAGAAACTACAACGTGGAGAACATATACCTGTGCAGGAAATGGCTTATCTTTTGAGATGTTTTAACTATATATGATGTAGGCACCATCTCCCCATCGACTTGTATGCGACCACATTTGACTGCATCAATCTGAGAAACAAAGTTCCACACAGTAAGGCATGAAAACAAGGAAAAATCTATATTTTGATTCAAACAATACAATAACTGACAAAAGCTGAGACCAAATGATCACATTAAACAAGAAAAAGACCATACATAGTACTCGTATGGTCGGCCTTTAAACTCTTCAGTAAACAAGTCGACAATGGATTTGCCGGCCCATCGATTCTTAACCTGCAAATTGTAGATATAAAGTTCCAATTACGAGTTTGAAATTAGATTGAATAGTCGCACATTTGTGACAGTTTAAACTGAAAAATAAGAAAGGAAACCCATAAGGCACTTACATGGGCAATGAACTCGAAGTAGTAAGGTCTAACGTGCCGCCTCCCTAGCAAAGAACTCTGATTAATCCAAACTGGAAACTAAAACGAAAAGAAAATCCCCAAAAGAGGGCTTTTAGTTTGTACCATTGTGAAATATGTAATCGCATCGTTGAGGGGCATTGGCTGGGGTTTGCCATACGATCTCTCCTTCTCCCATGCCCTCTTCTCCCCTCTTCCTTTTGCTCGTCATTTTGCTGCTTTAGGCGGCTTTACGGAGGTCATATCGACGGTATTGGCTTTTGGATGAGCCCGCCAAATAGACACAGTGTGGATGCCCGACTAAAACGTCACCGTTTAATTCTATAAGCCAACCGAACCGAACCGAACCGGAGAAAGCGCCAGTGGTGCGGTGTGGTGTGGCGTCGTGACGTGACATAAAGTCAAGAAGACCGCATCGATTTCGAATCGGTCTGCCTTAGCGAGCGCTTACTTTGTCTTCTTCCTCAGTTCAACAACTTAAAATAATATTTATAGATTCATAATTTGGGAAAGAAATATATATATCGAATTTCTTATTGAATAATATTCTTCTTTCTGAAAAGCCTGCAGCTGAGAGGAAACTCTGCCTTGGCCTTGCCTGATCGACGGCTTCACAAGGTCTCTTCTCTCTTCTCTTGATTGTCGTTTTCTTTTCACTTTATTCAAAGTTACTTCCCGGATCTTTCATGGTGTTCACTCCTGCAATTGCTTCAGCTTCGTTGCTGTTGGAATTCCTGTGAATTTGTTCTAGGGCACCGGATATTGGGCCGCGTCTCTGATCAATTCAAGGTCGGGATCCAACACTTATACCTGATTGTGAAATACTCAACTCAGATGCCGGAGGACGATTTGATTGACATTAAGTTCAGGCTCTACGATGGTTCTGATATTGGACCATTTCGATACTCGTCCGCATCGACAATAGATGTGCTTAAGCAGAGAATAGTGTCCGATTGGCCCAAAGGTTCCAGCTTAGCTCTTCATCTTCTCCTTATTCTTTTCAATTATAAGTACTCAATTTGTAATCATTTCTCACGTTTAGGTTTCTGTATGTCCTTTGAATGCAAACGCTAAGTAGACTTCCGGCTTTCCTAATTGCATGTCTAGAGTCTGTTGATCCTCCTTTTTTTTTAGTACTATAGGCTGCTAGCTTAAGAAATCTATTTTTAGGACTAATATTTTATTCTTGGCAGACAGCTCTGCGTAGATATTTTATTCTTGATTTACGCGCTCGTTCAGAGGACGCATGTTCAATTCTTTGATGTGTGTCGTTTACCATTAGGAACTCATGCCTGTGTTTGAGGTTTCTCTGAAGAAGTGTCTTTCTTTCACTGGGCTTCTAATCTTCTTCTTTTTTCCTCTGCATTTGTTTTCATATTGATTCTCCTTTTCCCTTTTGGGACGATTTTTCTTTACCTTTTAGGCAAAACAATCACTCCAAAGGCAGCAAGTGAAGTAAAACTGATAAGTTCTGGAAAAATTTTGGAAAATAACAAGACTGTTGGTCAGTGTAAATTACCTTTTGGTGAGTTCACTGGAGGAGTTACTATAATGCACGTTGTTGTACAGCCATCCCTAGCAAAAGCTAAAACAGGTGATTACATTTGAGATTTTAGCTATAAATATAAATTTCTTGTTCATAGATTGTTCCTTTTAAAATTTTACAGTAATAATATATTTTCCATTTTGTCCTATACCCGATGGTTTTTCAAATACTCTGGATGTAGTTCGACAAGTCTATATAAATGAGGTCTTAGGAGTTGGAACCGTATTCTGAACTGATACAGTTATCCATTTGTTGGTCTTTTTTGGCTTGAACTTAGGTCAATACTCTTCTGATGCTAATCACTAACAACTGTTTTTGTTGCTCTTTCTGAAGTTAATGAGATATAACAATTTCAAAATCATTCTTAGAGCATTCAATCAGCTTTGACTAGTGCTTTTGAGTTATAAGTCTGACTTTGCTAACTAGAATGCCGAATCTTAGCAAGTGGTCCCATGAGTTAGCTATCATGAGCCTTTCAGAGAACCTTCTTTCTTCATTTATTCTGCCGCAGATGTTATCCCTTTTTTCTAAGCTTGTCCTGAACTACTGCCTGTGGCTTTTAAATGAAGAAGTGTCTTTGAGTGCTTTCTTTGAATGGTTAAGACAATAACTGTTTCAGGTTGTAGCTAAACCATTTCATTTAACCCAAAGTCATAGGATCATCTCATTGACTATTACTCCTCTACAAAGTATGCAGCGAAAAGTGAAAGTAGTACATGGGTTGGCCTAGTGGTTAAGAAGGCCAAATGAGTGAAGTGTGTGTATGGTCCTTAAATTTTGTGTCCATTTGGTTCATAAACTTTTAAAATTACAAATTTCAATTTTATACCTATTAGATCAATTAGTTTTAAAAAATTTCAAATTTTTCGGTGACCTAAACACAAAGTTGAAAATTTAAAGACTTATTAGATACTTTTGAAAGCTGAAGGACCAAATAAACACAAGTCGCTTGTTATTTAAGATAGATATTTTCTAAGGGCTTAGGCTGGTTTATTATTCGGATCTACTAGTAATGATAAAAATTCTTGTCAGCCTTGCAGATTTAACTAAAGATTCAAAATATCCACTCCTACCCATTCTTATTCTTTTCCTGATTTGGCCCTTTTCTCTACTCTTGCTTCTTCTCTCTTCAATATTTTTTCCTTTTTATCTTTTTTCTTCTTTTCATATTCTTTTATCATTGGAAAAACTAGAATAAACTAGAGAAGAAAGAACTTGGATTGTTGTGAGGGCCGAGGAAAATCAAAAAAATCTTCCAGATTTATTTATTTTATTTTGTTAAGTTTACAGTTAATTAACTATTAATTACTATTAAAATCTGTTATATTATTTTTATTATACAATATAGAAATTATGTATTAACTAGCCTTATGTAATTGACTTGCTCTAATTTCCATATTGCAAAGATTTAATTTTGATTAATACATTAACTAATATCTCACGATTACATATGCTTGCTTCTGATTCTATAAGAACCTCTCTTATTTCCATGAAACATGACTATAAGTTTCTATAATTGCTTAGAATTTCTTTATGTTTCACCTTCACATATGATTACTTGGGATTCTATGAAAACATCGTTTATTTCCATGAAGGTTGACAAAGTTGTTATGAAAGCTAAAACATACTTCTGATTCCAAAATAAAGAGGGTATAGTCAAATCAAATTTAAACTAAGTTTGCCAATGTGGCAGTCTAGGATCTCATCTGTGGATTTGTTTTCTTCTGTTTGATTATCAATTGTTCTTTCTTGATTCCATTGAATGCATATCCAAACAATATCCACAGCTATGTATGTACCCCTTGACGAGCAAGAAGAATGAAAAATAGAAAGTTACCTGTATAAATAAGTTTATGTGACTGCTATGGGTTTCTAGTCAATTCTTGAAAATGATCATTGTAAAACTAGATTAAATCATGTGGTCACTATCCAAATTTGTTTTTCCGATGAGTCTGGTAATTATTTGCTGTGATATCAAATATTTACTGAGATATGTTGATGATACAGAGAAAAAGACTGACAATTCGCAACAGAAGATCGTGTGCTCCTGTTCCATACTTTGAAACACAACACGAATGATATGATTCGTTTGGTAAATCATCCTTCAAAACTTGGCTGCTATCGGCCATATTCTTGTGTATAAATGGTTTCTGGTAAATTGGTAATGATGTGTTTAGGAACATTGACATGAAGGACATGTTTCTCTTTTATGTGATTGTGAAGTTTTCATATGATATTTCAAATTCTTTGGTTACTGAGGTCATGCTGTATTCTGTTTTTCCCATGTGCGTTTCTCTTTTGGTACAGGAGAAGCTAGGTCATCTCTCTTAGAGGGTTTGCAGATAGAAGAAGAGGGCTATTTATAGATTTTGAGATGAGTTCAAAGGTCTAGAATACTCCTTAGGGATACTGCTCGAGTACTAAGGCAATTAGGGTAATTTTGGAAAGTTGCAAGAGTATTTCTATCCCTATACTTTTTTCCCCATCAAAAGAATATATATACTTCTTCCAATTTGAAAAAAGGGAAATTTTCTATCTTATACAAAAATTCTGCGAGGCCTCATTGCTTGAAAATTTGATGTAATTTCTTTTCTTTTTTCAATTTGAAACATGCTTTTGGAAGGTGTTTGTGTTCTGGTATGTTACCGTCAAATTATCACATCTAAACAGCACAGCGGACCTTACTTGAATATATTTAATTTGGCATGCCATTGTGACCAAGCTGCTGCATTGAAATACCCAAAGGAGGCTTATAGCCATTGAAGAGTCACAATATTATGACTACCAATTAAATTTTAAATGGAATTAGGGGTTTGAGAACCAACTCATAATTCACATCATAAAAACAAAACAGGACAATAAGCGTAGCAAGGTATTCACGATTCCACGCCCATTGATGCTCGACCTGCTGATTCAGGAGAAATTCAACCGCAAACACTTAAAACGACATCGTATGGTTCCTAAGCGCAGCGACGTCGGACCAAATGCCAGAGAGAGTGCTGAAGACCGCGTCCTTTCTCCACCTCAATAATATTAATAGATACATCAATTTAAAAATAATAATAATAATCTTCTGGCTGGTTTTGAAAGAACCGCCTCCCAACCTCGTCCCTCTGGTAGTCTCCTCTTTGACTTTCTAAAGAGTTTATTTCCTTTCCGGATCGTTTTTGGTATTCACATCCATAATCCTTTTAGCTTCTTTGCTATTGGAATTGCTGTGCGCCTCCTAGGGCACCGGATTACTTGAGCGCGTTTCCTTATCAATCCGACGTCGGGATCACACACTCGAACAATTTCCGAGGAATACTCTAATCAGATGCCGGAGGACGATTTGATTGACATCAAGTTCAGGCTGTACGATGGTTCTGATGTTGGACCCTTTCGATACTCCTCCGCCTCGACGGTTGATGTGCTTAAGCAGAGAATAGTGTCTGATTGGCCCAAAGGTTGGAACCTTACTCTTCATTATTCTCCCTTGTAGATACTTTATTAGCGTGATTTCTGACATTTGGATATCTTTCATCATTCTTTCACAAAAATGCATATGTGATTACGGTGCTCTCTATTCTATATAGCAGATCTCTTGATCTTTTTTCTTTTAAGTCCCTTCCTTTACTTGTGTGCTTCTGGACGTATGTGGAATTGTTAATATCTATCGGTTCTATTAGAAGCTGTTGAAATCCAACTCTTACACGCGTAGTTTGGAGTCTCTTATTAACATACTTCATTCTCTAGATTTCTCCTGAACACGCTCTATGAATTGGTCAATATATTAATTCCTTTTTTCTTTTTACCTTTCGGTTTATTTATTTATTTATTTATTATTATTATTATTATTATTATTATTTTGTTAGGCAAAACAGTCACTCCAAAGGCAGCCAGTGAAGTAAAACTGATCAGTTCGGGCAAAATTTTGGAAAATAATAAGACTGTTGGTCAGTGTAAATTACCTTTTGGTGAGTTCACGGGAGGAGTTATTATAATGCATGTTGTTGTACAACCATCCCTAGCAAAAGCCAAGACAGGTGATTTTCGTTGTGATTTTAGTTATATATATAATTTCTTGTCCATAGATCGTTCCTCTTTAAATTTTACTTTTATATGTTTTCGTTTACCTTTTCTGCATTATTCTATAGTTTGCCAACTTGTATGGTCGTGGCCTTGAGAGTTGGAATTGCCATCTGAATGCCGGTAATTCTTTGTCTATGTTTTACCAACATTTATTTAGGTGACATACAAACGAAGCTTTCCTTAGGATCCTGTATGCCTCCAGCTACAGACACACATATGCTCAACCAGATAAAGAACTTTCCATTGATCATTGGAAAATAAAGAAAGAAAGCCTCCCAACTAAGAAAATCCTGTGGGACATAAGAAAACTGCTTCATGTTATATAAGTACAAGAAGAAGCCCAAGGAAGCCTTAGAAGAAACTTCATTAAAGGAGTAATTACTAAATCAATTTGAGATCAAACTCTGGAAAGGAGAATGGCTTTCAGCTAAATTCACCTCTTTTTTTATAACGAAAAACGAACTTTGATTGAAAAAAATTAAAGAGTAAATTAGGGGATCTTTTTTTTCTTTTCTTTTTATAGGAAACATAAACATTCCATTGATGTTAATAAAGGCATTAAAGATCATTACTATAAAGCTCATCAGAAGGAGCTGTCAAAAAACTAACTGGTTGAATAACAAAGGGCTCCAATCCAAGAAAATCAGATCCAAAGGATAATTACAAAAAATCTTAGAAATAGGCATTGGAGGAAAGTAACAAATCTTACAGAGTACCGGACTTTTTTCCAAGACCTCTCTACCCACTAAAAATTATCCTATGTCTCTCCTCAAGCCAAACCCCCTCATAAGGTAGCAAAAAACAAAGAGCTCTAAAGAGTACAACCCTAAGACTCCAAAAACTTGTTCCAAATTGCAATAGCAACCATTATGTCTGAGAATGTGATCCAGGCCCTCTGACTCCTTCTACAAATCTCTACACGGAATCACTCGGGGCCCATTTTTAGAATGGAGACTACTTGCTCTCAATAATTCTAGCCATCAATTCCAAAGGAAAACACCATAAGTGTTTGGCCTTCAAAGCCTCGTTGCAAAGCCTCATTCTAAATGCCCATATAACATCCCAAGTCCATCACTAGCAGATTTTGTCTGCTTTGGCTCGTTACATATCGCCGTCAGCCTCATTATGTTAAAACGCGTTTACTAAGGAGAGGTTTTCATACCTTTATATGGAATGTTTTGTTCCCTTCTCCAACTGATATGGGATCTCACAATCCACCCCCTTAGGGGCTAGTATCCTTGTTGGCACACCGTCGGGTGTCTGCCTCTAATACCATTTGTAACAGCTTAAGCCCACCGCTAGCAAATATTGTATGGTTTAGCATGTTACATATCGTCGTCGGCCTCACTGTTTTAAAATGCATCAGCTAGGGTGAGGTTTCCATACCCAAGTCCTGGTCAGCTTAGAACCACCCCCCACCCAATCAAATGTCAACACTCATCCAACTTAATAACCCCTCGAAGATAATCTCTTATAAACTTCGCACAAACTTTTACTAATAGCCACTGGGACCCTAAACACAAATAAGAAGCCACTCAACAGTGACTGGTCCAAACTTTTCCAAACTACTATCACCCTTAGAAAAGAACGCCTTTTTCCACTCAACATTAACTTTTCCTGGTCCTCTTGGTTTCCTCACTGCCTTTTTCCACCCTTGATTCTTGATTTTTTCTTGGGAAGTTTGCCTTTACTGAAAATTTGTTCCATTCTCGTTACTGATTGTTGAAATCCATCTGGAGACATAACACCTAGGACTTCTATAATTCCCCTTTGTTTTGGTTTTGCATACCAGTTCAATCCCCCCCTTCACATAAGTGCTAGAAACCAATTGATTTCACATCTTCCAGGCTACTGTAAACCTCCAACACCATTTAGGCCCATTTAGCTCAGAGAGCCTCAATTTATCATTTTTTAAGTTGCCCATACACAGCTCCACCCTCAGACTGTTTCTATCCCACTACTTTTCTGATCAAACACTCGCATGTGCTTTCGGAAGTTATCTTTCAGTTTCGCTGTAGACTTTTTTTTCGTATTCAAAACAGTTACGTAAAATAGAGGAATAATGGATAAGATGGAACAATGCAAAATTTTGCGTTTTTTTAGAGCTAATTTGCGACTAACAGGCCATCTATTTAACCAACATTCAGTTGTCAATTTAAATTTTAGAATACGAAATTTCAGCTTGGTGGCTAACTTGCATTCATTGACCTTTTTTACCATTAAGCCAATGTGTGGAGGCTAGAAGTTGCCTTTTGGAGCTGGAACACAGTTTCACTAGAAGGCCATCTTTAAAATTACTTTTCTTAGAAACATATTCATCTATCCTAAATCATTTTACCGTAAATTATTTGTTTGTTAAGTTAAGCAATTAGGATTTGCTTATTATATTTGTAAATTCAATGCCATTAAATCATATTACTTAATCGTCTTGTAGGCTGCTTTCTAGAATTTGTTTGTTGGTGATTTAAAAAAATCATATTGCTCAAAATGTACCTAATTTCTAGCCTTGAACAAATGCGCTATAAAATAAAAACATGAACGGAACTCATCACAATATTTCAATTTAAAATCAATCGAGTCCTAATTCTGTCATCTATTAAATTTCTTGATGGGTCACTTATGTATTAAATCCTCATTACTTAAATATGTGAATGATGATCCCTCTGAACAGAGAAAAAGATTGATGATACATCACCCCAGAAGGTTGTCTGCTCCTGTTCCATACTTTGAAACACAATCCCTGCGATTCAGCCTCATTCTCGTGTATAAATGGAATCGGATAAAGAATTGTTTCTTTAGGCTCTTGCTCTGGATGCTGTAGATGCAATGGAAGACCTTCATTTTTATACAATCATTGCGTTCTTTCTACCATTTCTCAATTCGTCTGTTACCACCTTCACACTTAAGGGTGTGGGTTTGAATGATA
Source organism: Cucurbita moschata (assembly GCF_002738365.1). NCBI lineage: Eukaryota > Viridiplantae > Streptophyta > Magnoliopsida > Cucurbitales > Cucurbitaceae > Cucurbita > Cucurbita moschata. The sequence goes on from NW_019268519.1 coordinate 80,261, forward strand.
CATAGAAGAAACCAAACCACATTGTAATATAAAGATATATCTACAAAATTGGTCAGTAAATGTGTCCACTGGAAACTTCTTGCAGGAATAATGATTCGGTTGATTGCATTCGGTTTCAATTTACAAGACTTTCTTCAGTTTGATACCTCTCCTCTACACGGAATTTACAGTAATTTTGCAGGAACAGCATCGACGGTATTCGTTTACAAGGGCCTAGCTTGGCAATTGCCACGATAGGCGTGAGAGAATTCGGTGATGAGGAAGGTGCCGCCAAAAGAATGTTAATGGTAACTCCAGAGCTCCAAGTTTCTACAAGGAGCTAACGTTTTTCCAGTATTCTTATCTTATCTAGCAGCTCTTGAATGGTGTTGGATGCTTCCTGTAGACGCCCAGAGCAAGAACAATTTTATTGCAAGACAAAAGCAAGTAAGCAGAGAAAGACAACTAGATCGGTGGTAACCTCACCTGGAGCTTCTTTCGCAGATTTCTCTCCTCAGTCTCTCTTCGATCTCTCTCCTCTGAGAAAATATCTATTAGGCTTTCTTGTTCTTTATTCAATTCCTCAATTTTAAGCTCTGCTGCTTTAAGCTGGATCACATTAGGGAACAAATTAAATTTCAAGAATGTTACATCATTTAAGCCTTATAATTCGTGAAAATCCTATTGGAAACTAAGATAAGTTTGCATCATTCTACGACAGCGGAAACAGAAGACCCTCAGTTTCTTATTCCCCAAGTTCAAAATCTCTACTGGCGTATAATCTGCAATCGACCAACGCGTTTTCCCCAACAAATGACCAAATGGGGCAAACACCATGTAATGCTCGCACTATCAAATTGAGTTCCCAAAATAAATTCATCCTACCCACGACTAGAGGAATGCAATTTAATTGATAGATCCATCACAGAAGCATTCACCATTTGATTCAGCAGTACATACTAGATAGAAGAACATAAATAGAATGCGCACCTGAGCCTCAAGTGATTTACACCCATCTCTTGCATGCTGCAATTCGTTGAGATCGGCTTCCTTTCTCTGTAATCTGCGAAAGGGATTGACATGAAGCGCCAACATTTAGTGGCATCCAGACAATGCCAATTACTATATAAGCAGAAGAAAGAACGCAGACCTCTCCTTCAATTCTGCATTTTCTTCCTTCACCTCCTGTAGCATGTGGAACTCAGAACTTGAAAGGGAACGCTCATTAGTGTTTACATCTCCTCCCTGCCAGAGTGGAATGCAAACTTAAATCAATACTGTTCCAAGTTTATATAGAAAAACATAAATAATTTCTCCAGGTGCATTTGATTACCATTCACATTACTGAAAGCATGGGCACAAGCAGCAAGCATAAAAACATGAAGATTGAATGTGGTGTATTTTCATAAATCCAATTTGACGAGTTATTTAGTTCAAGGAATTGAAAAAATTGTGAAATAAAAATGTAAATTTAAGGTACCTAAACCTTGGGGCCATGTAGAATGCATAGAATTTGGAAGAAGTATCTACTGTTCCATCTATTTTATGCCAGCCAGTTAAGGTTTTGCTTCCACTTGGACATGAGAAACAAAAATAAAAATATAATATACCTTCAGTTGGGGTCCTCTTGAGCCCGATCCAACTTCCTGAGCTTGACTGACTCCTCCATTTGAAGACGCTTCCATCGTCACTGAAACATCATTTCCATGAGGTTCCTTCTCATGAAACGTCCCATTGCCAATACTGTTTGCCTGTCCTCCATGCAGGCTATCCACCCAAACTTCTCGTGGAGAAGGTGAAGGTGGCTTAGAAGATGGTCGTGTCCTGGATTGCTCAGGGGCCATACTGCTGTTGTTGTCTTTACTTGAATCCCCATTCACATATCTACAGTCTTTTGTTTTCTGAAACTTTTCTGAATCTTTTCCTGAATAGACTTTATCAGGTGTCTTTGCACTTTTCTTTCTTGATTGAGGTGAAGATTGCAAAGAATAATCATCGGGGGAACTTTCTACAAAAGTAAGGTAAACATGTCAGAGGGCCAATGGAATTGACTTGGTGACAGATTGACTCCATGATAACATTTAGCACACATCATCACTCACATCACTGAAAAAGAAATGGATAAACAATTGGTTTTGCAACAAATTGATCCCTAACCAAAGAAATGTTTGTGACTGTTTTAGAAGAAAAGCTCAAACGAAAAACACCAATGTACCTCTATCCGGAGACTGATTGGTAAATTTATTAATTCTTCTTGGAGCATAGCCGATCTTATGACAATAGGAAGCCCTAAAGGACAAAATAATAGGTTCAGGAATGGATAACAGCTGAAATTATGCCACCTAGTGATTAACCATAGTAACAAACCAGTAAGTCTTCTGCATCTGTATCAACCGTGCCTCAAGTCTTGCAAGTACAGTTGTTCGCTCAAAACCCTGCTTGTCGTGGGCAGGTTCAACAAAATTTGCTTCTAGAACACCTGCAGCATAATTGAGCTATCAGAACATGGACCACATCAGATTTCCATTTTTTTATTAATCTTCTATTGATAAGTGAATTAATCAGTAAATAAATATGCCAAAACAGTACCAATAACTCCACGACCATCACTTCCCGAAGCATTCCAAAGCCTCCAAAATGGCTGGCAAATAAAAAAAATTTAATCAGAAACATTAATGACTCCATTCATATTTAACATGGAGGGAAAAGCATAATTACATAATCAAAAGTGTACTTCTCAGAAAGCCCTGAAAATCAATTAAAAAAGCAAAAAATATGAAAAAAACTAATGGTTTACATGTTGCACCTGAAATCTTCAACAAGCATATTATAACTTTTATGCTCCTTTCCAGCCATAGCTTTAAAGGAAGATCTAGAATCCTTTGGGTCAACATTGTCAAAACTATTAGGTTCTGAAATTTGGCACGAAAGAGACAAAAGGATCTTATGTGGCTTCATGGCATATTCTTGTTCTTTCCATATCGTTGCAAAATAATTCAACTAATGAGATGAGATCTAAATGGAAAGCTTTCTGGCAAGTTAGGTTGCCTTGTTTTGTCTCTGGAGGTTAATTAGTTCGTTGTCCCTAAAGGTTGTTTCAAATGTCAACGAAAACTTCAAGTTCATTGTCAAAATATTTTAAAACTAAAAATTAGGAAGAAAAGAAAACCTTAACAACATCAACAGTTTCTCTAGTTCACATTAATCATAAAAATTATCATAGTTATAATAAAAACACATGAAAGGAATGGCCATGGTAATCACGTCCAAATGTTGAACTCAAAAGAAAAAAAAAAAGAGACCACGTATGAGAAGAAAAACTTTAACTAAACACTTCCAAAGAAATACAACTATAGCTTTTGGTGCTCACTTTCCAAATCATTCCATTTTCTTTGCAGGACTTTTACCTTAATTGGGAAGCTTTTTTATTCTCTAAATCTTTATTTTATGTTGTCTTGTTATGTATTCAATTTTTCCTTTCTCTATTCTAATTTTTGTATTTTTTTAACATTAGTCTCTTATCATTTCTTCAATGAAAAGGCTCATTTCTGGTAAAAAAAAAAAAGAAAAAAAAGATATATATATATATATATATATCCATAATCATCAAGCTCTCATATAAAAGATGCATACCTTAATCAGTCGATTCTTGTGATAAACATTGAATCCTTGAACATCTATGTGATGCTTTGCATCCTTCACAAACCCAATGGTTACAACTGCAACCATCTGAGAACAACATCTGCAAGCAGTTAGCACCGCAGAGCATAGCAAATATGAACATTCAAGAAAGAAAAGAAAATCAAGAGCATTACGTTTGTATCTTTGACAACCCCCTCAGCAACTGGCTGAGGTCTGTACGTGACCTCTTGGGACATCATCATATCATTCACTACGTTATGGTGTTCGACATCTCTCCCACGAAGAATAATACGAAAACCAGGAGGAAGCCTCAAATAAAGAATTGAAGCATAACCCTAGAGATTTAATACTTTTTTCGTAAGGAACCAAGCTTTCATTGAGAAAAATAACAGAAAATAAGGGTATATGAAAAAAACAAGCTAAAAAACAAAAAGGAGTCCAAGAGCTAACTATATAAATAGACCTCAATCCAACAAAATCAAACCAAGATCATAATTACAAAAGGGACTAGATACCGACGTCCACAAAGACGCATAGAACCTCACCATCTCCCAAACCTCATCATAACACCTCTAACCTCTCTAAAAAAACCTATATTGTATATCAACAGAATTAATTAATCTCAGTGAATGAAAAAAATAATTGCTTTCTTCCATTCACAGAGCATCGTCAGCATCTTCTGGTCGCCTTTAAAAGATGAACTCCAAATGCATTATTTTGAGTTTCCAAATTTCAAATTAGTGAAGACTATTCCAAGCAGTTGCAGAAAAATAGAAGTTAAAACCACGTAGGCAATTATTCAAGCCAAATTAACGGAACATCTGCTCGTTAGTCACATGAAGCATTACCCTCAAAGAATGTCGATAAGTCAAGAAGTGCCGGGAGTTGGGAAATTTTTTTGCCATTTGTATATTCTTCTCATCTCTGTTGACGCCTCTTATTTGGATGTCCTAACAAAATATTGGTTAAGTATTAAATTTAAAGATACTAACAAAATATTGGTGAAGTATTAATTTAAAGATACTGACAAAATTAGTATGCGGTAAAAAAAAAGTAAAATATATATGTAGTATACATGTTGGTCAGTATCAAAATCCAGTTCCAACTGTCCTTGGTCGTCTTCCCAGAGGTTATATATAATAATGCGAGTTCCATGATCTTTCATCAAATAGAACTGAAAAACATGCCAAGCAACATAATCAGTTAACCAAGAAGAACAATGCGAAGATTAATACTTACTAATTTCCATTATAGCCGTCTAAGCCAAGCTACTATTTCTCTAATTATCTCCCATTAGAAGATTTTTGTGCAATCCCGTCGTTTGTGGGGAAACCTTTTAAATCCATCAACACAAAAAAAATCCTCTAAGATTCTGCAACTTCTCATATCATCCAAAGAAAAGCTGTAAATATCTTTTATTCTTCCTGAAGAAAGCTTAGTTTTCTAATGAAAGAAAATGACCACAGTGAACAGGAAAAATCTTCAAACCAATACCACTCCATGCAAGAACTCAGTTCACCTAATGAAGAATTGTTTTTTAATAAAAAATCGAGATTTCATTGAGAAAAAAAAAATGAAAGAATACAAGGGCATCCAAAAAACCAAACCTACAAAAAGAAACCCTAAACCTAATGAAGAAATTTGTAAGAAGTTAAAAAAATATAAAAATGAATATGACGAACATATCCCAAATGAACAATAAAGCATCACCTGACGAAGAAGTTCAGTTTCACTGGCAAATGGAGACCACTGAACAATTGTTTCTACATTCTTGTTCCAATCACTAAGAGAAGATCGCACTATCTTGGTCCATTCACCTCCCTTCCTTTCATAGTCAAGCTTTTATTACAATTCAAGTACATAAACTATCAGTGGGAGTACAAGTTTCGAAATACATTACTTCTATCTTACATGATCAAAATATAACAGAGGTAATTTAACGACTAAACAGACGGGTGCCCAATAATCCAATTCAAAACTATAATTCAAGCCAAACAGACCTAGTGCTTAAAAGCACAGTGCACAATATGAAGCAACGACTTCATGATAAGCAAGAGATGGAGAAACAGTGATCATTTCAATAGAGCAGGACACGTCTAGAAAAAAAATTTTAAAAATATTATTAGAGTAAACAAATTAGTATTCTGCTAGCTTATTAGAAAAGAAATTAGTAACGTGGTGTAGGAGAGAAGAAAGAAAGAGTCTTTCGAATCAAAAGGTCTAGTTTCCTGCAACCATTACCCAAAACCAATGAAACGCAATTATTTCTTCGGCTAATTCTATAACATACATCTTAAACATATAACCAATCCATAGATATAAAAAAAATTACAATAAAAATAATTATGACAACAACAACAACAATAACTATTAAGTCTTAAGTTCTTAACTACTCGTTTAACTTCAGAGAAATAAGAAGGTAGGCTATGAACATAAAAAGCCAACCATGGAAAAACTTGAGGCATTTGCATATCAAGTTGTACAGCACATATTAGATGCATAGACAAATAATCCATAGCATCCTATTGATCCAAGATCACGTGAAACAGAAATAGTGGATTCTCCATCCTTTTCTCCCTCATAATTTATAAAAATATAAATACACACATTCAGACATACCTATATATATTTATATACATATATGAAATAATTAATTGAAATGAAGGTTAATAAATAGGATTAAATAAACAAGTAAATGTCATTACCATTGGAACTATGATATCTTCCTTTCCAGTGCTTCTCAAAAATGTATAGGACAGTAATCCAATGCTCTGTGTGCCACTGCCGAGAGAGTTCAATCAGTACACTGTAGAAGATAAACTAAAGGAAAATAATTGAACAGAAGACAAAACTTTACATTGAAGGCTTCAAATGAAAAGAAACTAATGCATAAAAATACAAACCCCTCGAGGGAGTGAATGAAAACACAAATTAAAGATTGTTTTCTAACTCTGATATGTTTTACCATAACTATCTGCCCTAATGATAAAGTTGTAGAAAATGGAGAGTAAAAAAATATAAAATAATAAACGAACTAACAAAACAGACCTTTTTCCATTTTTTCCACAACGCGAGAACACAATTACATCTGCTCCAAGTCTCATAGTACTAGTCTTAAAACCATTACCATCTGTGAAGATATGAAATAAAAATGCTTTCAAAAGAGATTAAAAACTACAAGATGAAACTTTTGATTTATGGTGGCAAATTACACTGTCCAATAGTGTTTGCTAATTTGCTTTTTTCTGAATAGCCCAATGACATGCAGTGACGCATTTTGTCGGGGCTCATCCCACCACCATTATCTGCAACACAGTCAAATACAAGTGATGTAGCAATAAAAATTTACAGAAAAAATGACATTTTTCTATAAGCAATCCACAACCTTCCAACACGACAAAAATGAAAATTTCATTACCAGAGAAAGTACAAGAAGGGGAGATGTGATATTCATACACATCCGAAGTATAAGATTCCCCATGGCAAAGATTTGCGTAAGACCAAGAAGAAGAAAACTCTAACTGGGTCCCAAAAAAATCCTATTTACTATTAGTTTCATCCCCTTGAAACATTCTTTCCTTTGTTTCTTTTCATCATTCTTTCTTTTTTCCTCTTTTTTGAGAAAGAACAACATCTTCAGGGGTCTACACCTCTATAGAAGACAGGTCTGAAAGCACACTGCAACTTGTTGTCTTTATATATTATGTAGATACGAGAAGAATAACACCAACTTGTTGTCTTTTGGCTGGGAACAAAATTTGTCATTATTGTCTGACGATGAAGGTTCCACCTGCCGTCAAGACAGGGGAGCCCTAAAAGTATGGCACATTTTGGAACTTTGGCTTGAGAAAAATATAAGTTGGGAGTCCTTGAGAGAAATGTGGTCAACAACGAGGATCAACGTCTCTCTTTGGATGTATGAGACCAAGGAATTCTATTATTATCATTTCAGTTATTCTTCAAAGATGGACAACATTTTCATAATTCCTATTTTTTTTGTAATCAGTTCCCCTTTTATAGGCTTCTATAAGCTTCCCTTATGATGGGCTCTCGCTTTTTTATTGCACATTGGTGAGGAAAGCTAGCTTTGTCACAAAAACCCACAAGACATTCCAAAACCCAATCATTTATATGCTAAGGGGACCAAAAAAAAAAAAAAAAATAGACCAAACTCCTTCAGCAAAAGTCACCCACCTCTTGAGAGCAAGTGGGGCCGTGATAAAAAAATATATAATTTAAGGAATCGCCTTTCTTATTACAGATGCAATACTAAGGGACATTTAGAGAATTTCTTTTGGAGTTTATCGGCAGGCTTCCATAGCAAAGTAACCAAAAAAGATTTTTACTTCTTTAGGGACCTTGAACTTCCAAATAATTTTCGGCAAGGGGGGGTTTCACTTGTTCTCAGATTTGGTTAGATGGAGGATAGCAGATTGGAAGAGAACATAGCAGCAGAATCAAGTGACCGCAACATCCTGTCTTGCCCTTCACCCAAGTTAATCAGTCTATCTTTTTCAAGGACGTAAATCCAATTTCTAATTTTCCTATATAGTAAAAATATTAGACAGTGGTATATATTGTAAAAATATTAGACAGTGGTAAACAACACTGACAAAAAGTATTGTATAAGTTTGTGTCTTTTTCTGCTAATATTTTCTAATTTCTTTCTTTCCACAAATTCCAAAAGAAAACCATGATGAGATTTTTTCATGGTAGGGCTTTTGAAAGGGTAGTACGTTAAAGCCATGTCCAATAGATCCTTTACCTCCCTAGGAAATGTGAGATGTCATTTGAATATATTGAGAACCGTTGTCCAAGGAAATTTGAGATGTCATTTGAATATATTGAGAATCGTTGTCCAGAAATTTTGAGCATATGTACATTGCATAAATAAGTGGCTTTGTGATTCATTTTCTTTCTTGCTAATGACTTTATGCGCTATTTCTCAAAGGAATAACTTCACATTCATAGGATGATATCCTTTCCATAGCCTTTGTTAGTGTGTGATTTATTGCTTCTACTTTTTTCCCCATGTCCATCATCAAGGATTTTGTAGTTTCGTTTGACAATACCACAAGGACAAGATCAAGGCTTAATTCGGCCCATTTCATTGCTTCATTTTCCTTTAAATTCCTACGAAGCTTCAGGTCCTAGAATTTGTCGACAACTTCCACGTTTCTTTGATCGTGGCTTTTTTGCTATGAGAGAGCCTGTCAAAAGTGGACCTCATGGCTAGCGTGGTATTTTCAATCCATGGGTCGGCCCAAAATGATGTGCTTCCTCCACACTCACCCTATGGAAAGTTCAGTTTGTGATGAGGTTTTGTTGTTTCTTTATGTACTTCCAAGGCCCTTTCGTAGAAGATGGCAGGGGTTGACTTTTGTTTCATGTAGGAGTACATTTGGCCTTTTTAAGATTTCTCCACAAGGTCTTTTCTTCGTGATTATATCTCCATATCCATTTGGCGAGGAAGGCTTTGTTCTTCTTCTTTATCGAGAAAAGACTAAGGCCTCCCTTTTCTGTTGGGAGGTTTATAATATTCCATCTATCAAGGTGTAAGCCATCTTTCCACAAGTAGTTTCTGAATAATCTTGCTATATCCGCAGCCACTTTTTGTGGCATTTCAAATAGAGACATGTAGTAGGTGGGGAGGTTGGATAACATGGCTTGTATTAGGGTGAGTCTTCTGCCTGTCTATTTTATCAATAATAATCTTCATTTATGGTTTCCTTTTAGAGGTAGTCCTTGGTACCTATTCGATCATTCTCCCTTTTTATAACTATGTATGCTAGCAAATTCTTCAATAATCTCCGTGCTAATATTAATGCCCTTGCTCTCTGTTTTTTAGAGATTGATATTTTGTCCAGAGAATCCTTCGAAGGTTTTTACCGTCTCGATCATGTTTTTTTTTTATGGAAGAGACATTTGCCAAGTCAAAAAAGAGGATTATGTCATCCACAAGCTGAAGGTGGTTGATGCTTAAGCCTTCATTACCCACTCTGAAAACCTTTTATCTTCCCTTCGCATTCTGCTTTTTTTCCAGGACGCGACTGAGGCAATCCATTACCATGATGAAAGGGGATAGTGGATCTCCTTGTCGGAGACCTCATGTGGCATAAATCTTCCCTCTCGGTCTTCCGTTGATGATGATGGAGAAGTTTGTGGATGAGATGCATCCTTTTTATCCACCTTCGCCATTTTGAGACAAAGCCTTTTGCCACAAGAATGTTTTTGAGGAAAGTCCACTCAACCTTGTCGAAGGTCTTTTCCATATCAAGTTTGATGACCACCTTTTTAATTTTTCTTTCCCATTCTCATCTATGAGTTCGTTTGCCATGAGGGATGCATCAAGAATTTGTCGCCCCTCAACAAATGTTGTTTGTTGCCCCGTTATTGCGAAGGGGAGAACCTTTTTAATAATACCCTTGCTATGATTTTATATAGGCCACCCGTGAGACATATAGGACGAAAGTCTGCAATAGTGCGGGCATCCAATTTCTTCAAAATTTTCACCTTCCAAAACAAGGCAAAGACACTCAAGGGAGAGATTAACCAAGCAAGGAAATAAGGATTTACAAGAAAAGCCTTTGGAAGGATAAGGACTCCAAACACAAATATCCCTTCCCCTGAACACCCCTGTCAATGTGAGGAGGGCAACAACAACCAACGTGTCTCCATCAAACAAGAATGATGGGACCCCTAAACGAGAGAAAGAAAGATCATAGAGCCTGGATACACATTCACCATCGAAAAGTTCATCGAGGATAAATGATACAGAAGAAGGATCTAAAGGGACAAGTGATGGAGCTAAGGGGTTATCCCCCTCCTGGAAATAAATATCTCTCCCATCACCCACGAAACAAACTAAGAAAAAAAGGAAGCCCCTCAACTCATATTTGCTCACAATAACTTTTTGTTATAGGGAATTAGACTAGAGATACAAATACCAAAGCCATTTAGCTAGGAACGCACTATTAAGGCCCTTAAATTTCCTATATCCAACCCCCTTCATGAACAAGTTATGTCACCACCCTCCACCTAACTAAATGCAACCCTTTCCCTTAACCAATCCCTCCCCAAAGGAAATCCCGCATAAGCTTCTCTAGGGGCGTACTCACAAACACAAGAATACTAAAAAGAAATAGGTAACTTGCTCGAGATATCACTCCACATAGACGGAATGAGAGTGACTCTGGCCCCTTTCAAAAAGAATCTTTTCTTCCAAGATGAAACCCTTGAATCTTACAATAAGAACCCATAACAAACTGTTTCTAAGGCTATGAACCAAAGGAAGCCAAAATAAGATGAAGGAATCGACCCAACATCACACCCAACCAAAGAAGCCCATCTATTCAACTTATCAATATCACATTTTAGACCCAAAAATTGGCAAGTTCGTCCATTAATCTTCAGCTCTGACATAGCCTCAAACAAAGTCAGAAGAATTGTTCAAGTTGATGAAGGAGTCCACATCAACTTTTCATTTGAGAAGCCTTGTCCATTTCTTTAACTCAAACGCCTTAGTCCCAGCCCTCTTTGAGATGTAAGAAGGGAGGTCTAACTCCATTTAACTAAATGGTACCATGACAATAGTTGCCTTCATCTAATGAACTCCCTTACCATCTTTTTCAAGGAATTAGCACCCTTGCTAGGATATCAAGGTTTGATTGATAGAGCAAGAGCAGGTCTACAAAAGACTCCTTTTGTCTAAAAAAGACTTCTCTATATATCCAACTCGGATTTACTTATCAACAATAGGTTCCAAATGAGAAATTGATTGTTGATTCCCACCAACGAGAAAGTCAAGGTAGAAATATTTAATGCCAAAATAATCCCAATCAAGAAAGGGGGGATGAAACAAACCCCAGGAGACACCTTTTCTCCCACTTTTCTACCTATCTTGCTAGGAGTGTTCATTTTTTATCACCCACCCATACACACATTTCAAGTGCTTATCTCCCACTCTGCCAAACAAATGGAGGGGAAAAAGTACAGAGAGGAGGGAGGAGGATACCACCCACGAGGTTGAGACAATGGAATCATTACTTTATATATTTTTAGTGAGGAATCGTTACTCTCTATGGAAAAGCATTTTAGTTCTGTTTCTGATTAAAAATTCAAATAAAACTAAAATCTACCAATCAAACTTAATACCTTCAATCAGTAACATTCTGGTCGTATCTTTCTTATTCACAAGCACGTCTATATTAACATGAGTAGCTCCATTGCAAACCTTCAGTTAAGGGATGGGAAAAATATTAGTGGAAATGATTTTTGTCAAATACAATGAGAAGGAAAAGTGAGGTACCTCATCTAATGAGTTGTCTAATAACTCAGCAAAAGCTGCATGCATGAATCAAATATCTTAAAATCCATGTATAACATCCAATGTAAATCATTGCTCGATCAAAATATAACTTCATGGGACTTTCAGAAACCATTTTTGTGTCAAGCATTCTTACCTCCGAGAACCCACTTATGACTGGTCGCATTAGAATGCAGAAACTTGGGATGAACCCTAACGTGGTCCATGCCACCTACAGCAGAATTAGAGTTAAGCGTGAGACATAAATACAATCAAAGTTAAATACCAACAGAAGAATGGGAAGAAGATCGATTAAGTTTTCAAAGAACATTTGCAACAGCAAATTCCCAGTGCCAAATTAAATTAACATCCTTTTATTCTATTTCGATAAAGGAAGGAATTTTATTTTCTTTTTAATAGATATCTTTATCAGTAAATTCTATAAATATAATGGTGAGGGGCCATAAAACTTAAGGCAGGATTAACAATAATGAATGTGAAAAAAAAATCAGATTTGCAGAAGTTTAAGCAAATCTATTTGATAGAAATAATAGAAGGGCGAATACTTAAAAAGATGGAGGTGCAGACCTTGGCAGATTCAATAATTCTTTTTAGATTCTGTAACCAAAGAGTAAGTGATTATCCCTTCCATTATCTCTTATTCTCTAGGATTGAAGCTTTGCAGAAATAATGGTTTGAAATGTGTAGTTTTTTTACAAAAAAAAAGTTGGGGGAAGGAAACATTATAAAATTTTGGGGTGATAGTTTGGTGAGTAAGCTTAATTTTCAAAACTGGTTTTCGAGCCTTTATGGATTTGAGAATCCAAGCATCAACGTGAAGGAGATGCGTGACCAACAAAATCTGAGATGGAACTTAAAATTTAGGAGAAACCACATGAAAGATTAGATTCCTATAAATAAAATCCTTGAAAGAGTTAAGCTTAAATTCAAAGATTTATCAGCAAATCAGTAGCACACTCCAAGGCAACTTGCCACGAAGCTGTGCAATGAAATTAGAGCTAGAGAGACAATCTATGACACACATCAGTGCAACCCAAACAATCCAAAGCATCAACTCCATCGGGGGAATAAGCATTGGTAGCCCCACAAAAGATAATCTAGATGCTTCTATAAGCTACAAAGTGATAAAAATATCATTGTGTATCAATTCAGGAAGATAACACCGCCAAGTCATCAATCCAAAAGGACAACATCCGTCAATCTAGAAAGATAACAACAGAAACTTCAGTTTTTTGGGATGGCTTTCCAGGTAACTCATACCAATATGAATATTTGAGTTCTCTTTCAATGGAAGTTTCTCTCATCTTTGGCTTCATTATCGCGCTGTCACTCTTTTTTATGCTTTTCCCCCCTTTTCCCCCTCTTTGGAAAATAAGAAAAATAAAATTGCTATGTATATGAGAACCTTCATCCTAAGTATTGACATATGAGAACGAAGATGATTCCATAAAAGATGAACTCTCAATTCCAGATATTGGAAATAGCATTCCGAATTCATTAAACTTGGCTAAATTTTAAACTTATCTTTCGGAATGATGGGACTCAATATGGGAACGCATGGTAATAAGACATACCCGACGATGACTCCCAGTTACTACAAGGAGCTCCTTCAAAATCTCCTGCCTTCCAAAACTGTTTACAAGCAGAAGCATTAGCGTTCGAAGTCCTCGCCACTTGTCCCGTGCCCGGCTCTTCTGACGGGGGCAAAGGAACCGCCACGACATCTGTTCCAGCGAGCGCCGCGGGCGGAAGAAAACCTAGAGGCAAAATAACTCCCAACTCGTTCAGCCTCCTCTTCTTCAAAAATCCTCCATCTACGCCGTTCGGGAGTCCGATGCTTCTCGTAACTCCTCCTAAAATCCCGTCAACTACTTCCTGCTCGGAATCTTCGGAATCCGACTCGCTGTCACTGCTAAGCTCAATAAACGCGGGAAACACATTTGATACCTCGTGATTGTTGCTTGTTTCTTGCGCACGTAAAGGTTCAGCGGGTTCCTGCTTAACACAGTCTTCCATATGAGCGTTCAGAATAAGAGAAAAAGGCAATGCCTTCGCAGAATCGGAGGTACCAGTTCTAAACAGAGGTTACGACGGAGGAAAACGACGGTGGCGAGGAACTGTTGTCAAAAGGAAAAAAAGGAAAAAAGGAAAAGGAGAATTCGGGGGACGGGTTAGTTAATTTTCCGAATCAATAAGAATAATTGGAGCCAAAGCCCAAAACCGCATTGGCTTCGGATTCTCATTTAGTCGCGTAGCCCACGTCAGCGAACACGTGGAATTTCCTTGTAATACTCTGACTCAAGTGGCCAGCCCATAATTTCCTCGCTCATTTTTTTGTGTTTTTTTTTTTTTTTTTTTTTTTTTTTTTTTTTTTTTTTTTTTTTTTTTTTTTTTTTTTTTTT